>NW_026599306.1:300000-383172 GCF_023634085.1 Falco cherrug | reverse complement strand
ACCACGGAAGGTGCCAGACAGGAGTTCTCCTGGTAGTTTTTACATTGCTCCGGTAGGCATCTGAAAGACACCACAAAAGTTGTTCTACCTGCTTTCTGGGCTGAGATGGGGAACCGCTGAATTTTGGACTCGGCCGGTGACAAAATGTTCCAAAACACACCCCATGCACAACTCCACCGGGGAAGGTGCCAGACAGGAGTTCTCTTAGTAGTTTTTACACTACCTTGGTAGGCATCTGAAAGACACCACAAAAGTTGTTCTATCTGCTTTCTGGGCTGAGATGGGGAACCGCTGAATTTTGGAGTCGGCCGGTGACAAAATGTTCCAAAGACACCCATGCACAACTCCACCGGGGAAGGTGCCAGACAAGCGTTCTCTTGATAGTTTTTACACTACCTTGGTAGGCATCTAAAAGACACCACAAAAGTTGTTCTACCTGCTTTCTGGGCTGAGATGGGGAAACGCTGAATTTTGGAGTCGGCTGGTGACAAAATGTTCCAAACACACCCCCTGCACAACTCCACCGGGGAAGGTGCCAGACAGGAGTTCTCCTGGTAGTTTTTACATTGCTCCGGTAGGCATCAAAAGGACACCACAAAAGTTGTTCTACCTGCTTTCTGGGCTGAGATGGGGAATCGCTGAATTTTGGACTCGGCCGGTGACAAAATGTTCCAAAGACACCCCCTGCACAACTCCACCGGGGAAGGTGCCAGACAGAAGTTCTCTTAGTAGTTTTTACGCTACCTTGGTAGGCAGCTGAAAGGCACCACAAAAGTTGTTCTACCTGCTTTCTGGGCTGAGATGGGGAACCGCTGAATTTTGGAGTCGGCTGGTGACAAAATGTTCCAAAAACACCCCATGCACAACTCCACCGGGGAAGGTGCCAGACAGGAGTTCTCTTGGTAGTTTTTACACTACCTTGGTAGGCATCTAAAAGACACCACAAAAGTTGTTCTACCTGCTTTCTGGGCTGAGATGGGGAAACGCTGAATTTTGGAGTCGGCTGGTGACAAAATGTTCCAAACACACCCCCTGCACAACTCCACCGGGGAAGGTGCCAGACAGGAGTTCTTCTGGTAGTTTTTACATTGCTCCGGTAGGCATCTGAAAGACACCACAAAAGTTGTGCTATCTGCTTTCTGGGCTGAGATGGGGAATCGCTGAATTTTGGACGCGGCCGGTGACAAAATGTTCCAAAGACACCCCATGCACAACTCCACCGGGGAAGGTGCCAGACAGGAGTTCTCTTAGTAGTTTTTACACTACCTTGGTAGGCATCTGAAAGACACCACAAAAGTTGTTCTACCTGCTTTCTGGGCTGAGATGGGAACCGCTGAATTTTGGACTCGGCCGGTGACAAAATGTTCCAAACACACCCCATGCACAACTCCACCGGGGAAGGTGCCAGACAGGAGTTCTCTTAGTAGTTTTTACACTACCTTGGTAGGCAGCTGAAAGGCACCACAAAAGTTGTTCTATCTGCTTTCTGGGCTGAGATGGGAATCGCTGAATTTTGGACTCGGCCGGTGACAAAATGTTCCAAACACACCCCCTGCACAACTCCACCGGGGAAGGTGCCAGACAGGAGTTCTCCTGGTAGTTTTTACATTGCTCCGGTAGGCATCTGAAAGACACCACAAAAGTTGTTCTACCTGCTTTCTGGGCTGAGATGGGGAACCGCTGAATTTTGGACTCGGCCGGTGACAAAATGTTCCAAACACACCCCCTGCACAACTCCACCGGGGAAGGTGCCAGGCAGGAGTTCTCCTGGTAGTATTTACACTACCTTGGTAGGCATTTGAAAGACACCACAAAAGTTGTTCCACCTGCTTTCTGGGCTGAGATGGGGAAACGCTGAATTTTGGAGTCGGCTGGTGACAAAATGTTCCAAACACACCCCCTGCACAACTCCACCGGGGAAGGTGCCAGGCAGGAGTTCTCCTGGTAGTTTTTACATTGCTCCGGTAGGCGTCAAAAGGACACCACAAAAGTTGTTCTACCTGCTTTCTGGGCTGAGATGGGGAACCGCTGAATTTTGGAGTCGGCCGGTGACAAAATGTTCCAAACACACCCCCTGCACAACTCCACCGGGGAAGGTGCCAGACAGGAGTTCTCTTGGTAGTTTTTACACTACCTTGGTAGGCATCTGAAAGACACCACAAAAGTTGTTCTACCTGCTTTCTGGGCTGAGATGGGGAACCGCTGAATTTTGGAGTCGGCTGGTGACAAAATGTTCCAAACACACCCCCTGCACAACTCCACCGGGGAAGGTGCCAGACAGGAGTTCTCCTGGTAGTTTTTACACTACCTTGGTAGGCAGCTGAAAGACACCACAAAAGTTGTTCTATCTGCTTTCTGGGCTGAGATGGGGAACCGCTGAATTTTGGAGTCGGCCGGTGACAAAATGTTTCACAGACACCCCATGCACAACTCCACCGGGGAAGGTGCCAGACAGGAGTTCTCCTGGTAGTTTTTACATTGCTCCGGTAGGCAGCTGAAAGGCACCACAAAAGTTGTTCTACCTGCTTTCTGGGCTGAGATGGGGAACCGCTGAATTTTGGACTCGGCTGGTGACAAAATGTTCCAAACACACCCCATGCACAACTCCACCGGGGAAGGTGCCAGACAGGAGTTCTCCTGGTAGTTTTTACACTACCTTGGTAGGCATCTGAAAGACACCACAAAAGTTGTTCTACCTGCTTTCTGGGCTGAGATGGGGAAACGCTGAATTTTGGAGTCGGCCGGTGACAAAATGTTCCAAACACACCCCATGCACAACTCCACCGGGGAAGGTGCCACACAGGAGTTCTCTTAGTAGTTTTTACACTACCTTGGTAGGCATCTGAAAGACACCACAAAAGTTGTTCTACCTGCTTTCTGGGCTGAGATGGGGAAACGCTGAACTTTGGAGTCGGCTGGTGGCAAAATGTTCCAAACACACCCCATGCACAACTCTACCGGGGAAGGTGCCAGACAGGAGTTCTCCTGGTAGTTTTTACATTGATCCGGTAGGCATCTGAAAGACACCACAAAAGTTGTTCTACCTGCTTTCTGGGCTGAGATGGGGAACCGCTGAATTTTGGACTCGGCTGGTGACAAAATGTTCCAAACACACCCCATGCACAACTCCACCGGGGAAGGTGCCAGACAGGAGTTCTCCTGGTAGTTTTTACACTACCTTGGTAGGCATCTGAAAGACACCACAAAAGTTGTTCTACCTGCTTTCTGGGCTGAGATGGGGAATCGCTGAATTTTGGACTCGGCCGGTGACAAAATGTTCCAAACACACCCCATGCACAACTCCACCGGGGAAGGTGCCAGACAGGAGTTCTCTTAGTAGTTTTTACACTACCTTGGTAGGCATCTGAAAGACACCACAAAAGTTGTTCTACCTGCTTTCTGGGCTGAGATGGGGAAACGCTGAATTTTGGAGTCGGCTGGTGACAAAATGTTCCAAACACACCCCATGCACAACTCCACCGGGGAAGGTGCCAGACAGGAGTTCTCCTGTAGTTTTTACAGTACCTTGGTAGGCATCTGAAAGACACCACAAAAGTTGTTCTACCTGCTTTCTGGGCTGAGATGGTGAACAGCTGAATTTTGGACTCGGCTGGTGACAAAATGTTCCAAACACACCCCTGCACAACTCCACCGGGGAAGGTGCCAGACAGGAGTTCTCCTGGTAGTTTTTACATTGCTCCGGTAGGCATCTGAAAGACACCACAAAAGTTGTTCTACCTGCTTTCTGGGCTGAGATGGGGAACCGCTGAATTTTGGACTCGGCCGTTGACAAAATGTTCCAAACACACCCCATGCACAACTCCACCGGGGAAGGTGCCAGGAACGAATTCTGTTGGTAGTTTTTACACTACCTTGGTAGGCAGCTGAAAGGCACCACAAAAGTTGTTCTACCTGCTTTCTGGGCTGAGATGGGGAACCGCTGAATATTGGAGTCGGCTGGTGACAAAATGTTCCAAACACACCCCATGCACAACTCCACCGGGGAAGGTGCCAGACAGGAGTTCTCCTGGTAGTTTTTACACTACCTTGGTAGGCATCTGAAAGACACCACAAAAGTTGTTCTACCTGCTTTCTGGGCTGAGATGGGAACCGCTGAATTTTGGAGTCGGCCGGTGACAAAATGTTTCACAGACACCCCATGCACAACTCCACCGGGGAAGGTGCCAGACAGGAGTTCTCCTGGTAGTTTTTACATTGCTCCAGTAGGCAGCTGAAAGGCACCACAAAAGTTGTTCTTCCTGCTTCTGGGCTGAGATGGGGAACCGCTGAATTTTGGAGTCGGCTGGTGACAAAATGTTCCAAACACACCCCATGTACAACTCCACCACGGAAGGTGCCAGACAGGAGTTCTCCTGGTAGTTTTTACACTACCTTGGTAGGCATCTGAAAGACACCACAAAAGTTGTTCTACCTGCTTTCTGGGCTGAGATGGGGAACCGCTGAATTTTGGAGTCGGCCGGTGACAAAATGTTCCAAACACACCCCATGCACAACTCCACCGGGGAAGGTGCCAGACAGGAGTTCTCCTGGTAGTTTTTACACTACCTTGGTAGGCATCTGAAAGACACCACAAAAAGTTGTTCTACCTGCTTTCTGGGCTGAGATGGGGAACCGCTGAATTTTGGACTCGGCTGGTGACAAAATGTTCCAAACACACCCCATGCACAACTCCACCGGGGAAGGTGCCAGACAGGAGTTCTCCTGGTAGTTTTTACACTACCTTGGTAGGCATCTGAAAGACACCACAAAAGTTGTTCTACCTGCTTTCTGGGCTGAGATGGGGAATCGCTGAATTTTGGACTCGGCCGGTGACAAAATGTTCCAAACACACCCCATGCACAACTCCACCGGGGAAGGTGCCAGACATGAGTTCTCTTAGTAGTTTTTACACTACCTTGGTAGGCATCTGAAAGACACCACAAAAGTTGTTCTACCTGCTTTCTGGGCTGAGATGGGGAAACGCTGAATTTTGGAGTCGGCTGGTGACAAAATGTTCCAAACACACCCCATGCACAACTCCACCGGGGAAGGTGCCAGACAGGAGTTCTTCTGGTAGTTTTACAGTACCTTGGTAGGCATCTGAAAGACACCACAAAAGTTGTTCTACCTGCTTTCTGGGCTGAGATGGGGAATCGCTGAATTTTGGAGTCGGCTGGTGACAAAATGTTCCAAACACACCCATGCACAACTCACCGGGGAAGGTGCCAGACAGGAGTTCTCTTCGTAGTTTTTACACTACCTTGGAAGGCATCTGAAAGACACCACAAAAGTTGTTCTACCTGCTTTCTGGGCTGAGATGGTGAACAGCTGAATTTTGGACTCGGCTGGTGACAAAATGTTCCAAACACACCCCCTGCACAACTCCACCGGGGAAGGTGCCAGACAGGAGTTCTCCTGGTAGTTTTTACATTGCTCCGGTAGGCATCTGAAAGACACCACAAAAGTTGTTCTACCTGCTTTCTGGGCTGAGATGGGGAACCGCTGAATTTTGGAGTCGGCCGGTGACAAAATGTTTCACAGACACCCCATGCACAACTCCACCGGGGAAGGTGCCAGACAGGAGTTCTCCTGGTAGTTTTTACACTACCTTGGTAGGCAGCTGAAAGGCACCACAAAAGTTGTTCTTCCTGCTTTCTGGGCTGAGATGGGGAACCGCTGAACTTTGGAGTCGGCTGGTGGCAAAATGTTCCAAACACACCCCATGCACAACTCCACCGGGGAAGGTGCCAGACAGGAGTTCTCCTGGTAGTTTTTACACTACCTTGGTAGGCATCTGAAAGGCACAAGAAAAGTTGTTCTACCTGCTTTCTGGGCTGAGATGGGGAAACGCTGAATTTTGGACTCGGCTGGTGACAAAATGTTCCAAACACACCCCATGCACAACTCCACCGGGGAAGGTGCCAGACAGGAGTTCTCCTGGTAGTTTTTACACTACCTTGGTAGGCAGCTGAAAGGCACAAGAAAAGTTGTTCTACCTGCTTTGTGGGCTGAGATGGGGAACCGCTGAATTTTGGAGTCGGCTGGTGACAAAATGTTCCAAACACACCCCCTGCACAACTCCACCGGGGAAGGTGCCAGACAGGAGTTCTCCTGGTAGTTTTTACATTGCTCCGGTAGGCATCTGAAAGACACCACAAAAGTTGTTCTACCTGCTTTCTGGGCTGAGATGGGGAACCGCTGAATTTTGGACTCGGCCGGTGACAAAATGTTCCAAACACACCCCATGCACAACTCCACCGGGGAAGGTGCCAGACAGGAGTTCACTTAGTAGTTTTTACACTACCTTGGTAGGCATCTGAAAGACACCACAAAAGTTGTTCTACCTGCTTTCTGGGCTGAGATGGGGAACCGCTGAATTTTGGACTCGGCCGGTGACAAAATGTTCCAAACACACCCCCTGCACAACTCCACCGGGGAAGGTGCCAGACAGGAGTTCTCCTGGTAGTTTTTACATTGCTCCGGTAGGCATCTGAAAGACACCACAAAAGTTGTTCTACCTGCTTTCTGGGCTGAGATGGGGAACCGCTGAATTTTGGACTCGGCCGTTGACAAAATGTTCCAAACACACCCAATGCACAACTCCACCGGGGAAGGTGCCAGACAGGAGTTCTCTTAGTAGTTTTTACACTACCTTGGTAGGCATCTGAAAGACACCACAAAAGTTGTTCTACCTGCTTTCTGGGCTGAGATGGGGAACCGCTGAATTTTGGACTCGGCCGGTGACAAAATGTTCCAAACACACCCCCTGCACAACTCCACCACGGAAGGTGCCAGACAGGAGTTCTCCTGGTAGTTTTTACACTACCTTGGTAGGCATCTGAAAGACACCACAAAAGTTGTTCTACCTGCTTTCTGGGCTGAGATGGGGAACCGCTGAATTTTGGACTCGGCCGTTGACAAAATGTTCCAAACACACCCCATGCACAACTCCACCGGGGAAGGTGCCAGGAACGAATTCTGTTGGTAGTTTTTACACTACCTTGGTAGGCAGCTGAAAGGCACCACAAAAGTTGTTCTACCTGCTTTCTGGGCTGAGATGGGGAACCGCTGAATATTGGAGTCGGCTGGTGACAAAATGTTCCAAACACACCCCATGCACAACTCCACCGGGGAAGGTGCCAGACAGGAGTTCTCCTGGTAGTTTTTACACTACCTTGGTAGGCATCTGAAAGAAACCACAAAAGTTGTTCTACCTGCTTTCTGGGCTGAGATGGGGAACCGCTGAATTTTGGAGTCGGCCGGTGACAAAATGTTTCACAGACACCCCATGCACAACTCCACCGGGGAAGGTGCCAGACAGGAGTTCTCCTGGTAGTTTTTACATTGCTCCGGTAGGCAGCTGAAAGGCACCACAAAAGTTGTTCTTCCTGCTTTCTGGGCTGAGATGGGGAACCGCTGAATTTTGGACTCGGCTGGTGACAAAATGTTCCAAACACACCCCATGTACAACTCCACCACGGAAGGTGCCAGACAGGAGTTCTCCTGGTAGTTTTTACACTACCTTGGTAGGCATCTGAAAGACACCACAAAAGTTGTTCTACCTGCTTTCTGGGCTGAGATGGGGAATCGCTGAATTTTGGAGTCGGCCGGTGACAAAATGTTCCAAACACACCCCATGCACAACTCCACCGGGGAAGGTGCCAGACAGGAGTTCTCTTAGTAGTTTTTACACTACCTTGGTAGGCATCTGAAAGACACCACAAAAGTTGTTCTTACCTGCTTTCTGGGCTGAGATGGGGAACCGCTGAATTTTGGACTCGGCTGGTGACAAAATGTTCCAAACACACCCCATGCACAACTCCACCGGGGAAGGTGCCAGACAGGAGTTCTCCTGGTAGTTTTTACACTACCTTGGTAGGCATCTGAAAGACACCACAAAAGTTGTTCTACCTGCTTTCTGGGCTGAGATGGGGAAACGCTGAATTTTGGAGTCGGCTGGTGACAAAATGTTCCAAACACACCCCATGCACAACTCCACCGGGGAAGGTGCCACACAGGAGTTCTCTTAGTAGTTTTTACACTACCTTGGTAGGCATCTGAAAGACACCACAAAAGTTGTTCTACCTGCTTTCTGGGCTGAGATGGGGAACCGCTGAATTTTGGACTCGGCTGGTGACAAAATGTTCCAAACACACCCCATGCACAACTCCACCGGGGAAGGTGCCAGACAGGAGTTCTCCTGGTAGTTTTTACACTACCTTGGTAGGCATCTGAAAGACACCACAAAAGTTGTTCTACCTGCTTTCTGGGCTGAGATGGGGAATCGCTGAATTTTGGACTCGGCCGGTGACAAAATGTTCCAAACACACCCCATGCACAACTCCACCGGGGAAGGTGCCACACAGGAGTTCTCTTAGTAGTTTTTACACTACCTTGGTAGGCATCTGAAAGACACCACAAAAGTTGTTCTACCTGCTTTCTGGGCTGAGATGGGGAAACGCTGAATTTTGGAGTCGGCTGGTGACAAAATGTTCCAAACACACCCCATGCACAACTCCACCGGGGAAGGTGCCACACAGGAGTTCTCCTGGTAGTTTTTACACTACCTTGGTAGGCATCTGAAAGACACCACAAAAGTTGTTCTACCTGCTTTCTGGGCTGAGATGGGGAATCGCTGAATTTTGGAGTCGGCTGGTGACAAAATGTTCCAAACACACCCCATGCACAACTCCACCGGGGAAGGTGCCAGACAGGAGTTCTCTTCGTAGTTTTTACACTACCTTGGAAGGCATCTGAAAGACACCACAAAAGTTGTTCTACCTGCTTTCTGGGCTGAGATGGTGACCAGCTGAATTTTGGACTCGGCCGTTGACAAAATGTTCCAAACACACCCCCTGCACAACTCCACCGGGGAAGGTGCCAGACAGGAGTTCTCCTGGTAGTTTTTACATTGCTCCGGTAGGCATCTGAAAGACACCACAAAAGTTGTTCTACCTGCTTTCTGGGCTGAGATGGGGAACCGCTGAATTTTGGACTCGGCCGTTGACAAAATGTTCCAAACACACCCCATGCACAACTCCACCGGGGAAGGTGCCAGGAACGAATTCTGTTGGTAGTTTTTACACTACCTTGGTAGGCAGCTGAAAGGCACCACAAAAGTTGTTCTACCTGCTTTCTGGGCTGAGATGGGGAACCGCTGAATATTGGAGTCGGCTGGTGACAAAATGTTCCAAACACACCCCATGCACAACTCCACCGGGGAAGGTGCCAGACAGGAGTTCTCCTGGTAGTTTTTACACTACCTTGGTAGGCATCTGAAAGACACCACAAAAGTTGTTCTACCTGCTTTCTGGGCTGAGATGGGGAACCGCTGAATTTTGGAGTCGGCCGGTGACAAAATGTTTCACAGACACCCCATGCACAACTCCACCGGGGAAGGTGCCAGACAGGAGTTCTCCTGGTAGTTTTTACATTGCTCCAGTAGGCAGCTGAAAGGCACAACAAAAGTTGTTCTTCCTGCTTTCTGGGCTGAGATGGGGAACCGCTGAATTTTGGACTCGGCTGGTGACAAAATGTTCCAAACACACCCCATGTACAACTCCACCACGGAAGGTGCCAGACAGGAGTTCTCCTGGTAGTTTTTACACTACCTTGGTAGGCATCTGAAAGACACCACAAAAGTTGTTCTACCTGCTTTCTGGGCTGAGATGGGGAATCGCTGAATTTTGGACTCGGCCGGTGACAAAATGTTCCAAACACACCCCATGCACAACTCCACCGGGGAAGGTGCCAGACAGGAGTTCTCTTAGTAGTTTTTACACTACCTTGGTAGGCATCTGAAAGACACCACAAAAGTTGTTCTACCTGCTTTCTGGGCTGAGATGGGGAACCGCTGAATTTTGGACTCGGCTGGTGACAAAATGTTCCAAACACACCCCATGCACAACTCCACCGGGGAAGGTGCCAGACAGGAGTTCTCCTGGTAGTTTTTACACTACCTTGGTAGGCATCTGAAAGACACCACAAAAGTTGTTCTACCTGCTTTCTGGGCTGAGATGGGGAATCGCTGAATTTTGGACTCGGCCGGTGACAAAATGTTCCAAACACACCCCATGCACAACTCCACCGGGGAAGGTGCCACACAGGAGTTCTCTTAGTAGTTTTTACACTACCTTGGTAGGCATCTGAAAGACACCACAAAAGTTGTTCTACCTGCTTTCTGGGCTGAGATGGGGAAACGCTGAATTTTGGAGTCGGCTGGTGACAAAATGTTCCAAACACACCCCATGCACAACTCCACCGGGGAAGGTGCCAGACAGGAGTTCTCCTGGTAGTTTTTACACTACCTTGGTAGGCATCTGAAAGACACCACAAAAGTTGTTCTACCTGCTTTCTGGGCTGAGATGGGGAATCGCTGAATTTTGGACTCGGCCGGTGACAAAATGTTCCAAACACACCCCATGCACAACTCCACCGGGGAAGGTGCCAGACAGGAGTTCTCTTAGTAGTTTTTACACTACCTTGGTAGGCATCTGAAAGACACCACAAAAGTTGTTCTACCTGCTTTCTGGGCTGAGATGGGGAACCGCTGAATTTTGGAGTCGGCTGGTGACAAAATGTTCCAAACACACCCCATGCACAACTCCACCGGGGAAGGTGCCAGACAGGAGTTCTCTTCGTAGTTTTTACACTACCTTGGAAGGCATCTGAAAGACACCACAAAAGTTGTTCTACCTGCTTTCTGGGCTGAGATGGTGAACAGCTGAATTTTGGACTCGGCTGGTGACAAAATGTTCCAAACACACCCCCTGCACAACTCCACCGGGGAAGGTGCCAGACAGGAGTTCTCCTGGTAGTTTTTACATTGCTCCGGTAGGCATCTGAAAGACACCACAAAAGTTGTTCTACCTGCTTTCTGGGCTGAGATGGGGAAACGCTGAATTTTGGAGTCGGCCGGTGACAAAATGTTTCACAGACACCCCATGCACAACTCCACCGGGGAAGGTGCCAGACAGGAGTTCTCCTGGTAGTTTTTACACTACCTTGGTAGGCATCTGAAAGGCACAAGAAAAGTTGTTCTACCTGCTTTCTGGGCTGAGATGGGGAACCGCTGAATTTTGGAGTCGGCTGGTGACAAAATGTTCCAAACACACCCCCTGCACAACTCCACCGGGGAAGGTGCCAGACAGGAGTTCTCCTGGTAGTTTTTACATTGCTCCGGTAGGCATCTGAATGATACCACAAAAGATGTTCTACCTGCTTTCTGGGCTGAGATGGGGAACCGCTGAATTTTGGACTCGGCTGGTGAAAAATGTTCCAAACACACCCCATGCACAACTCCACCACGGAAGGTGCCAGACAGGAGTTCTCCTGGTAGTTTTTACACTACCTTGGTAGGCATTTGAAAGGCACCACAAAAGTTGTTCTACCTGCTTTCTGGGCTGAGATGGGGAACCGCTGAATTTTGGACTCGGCCGGTGACAAAATGTTCCAAACACACCCCATGCACAACTCCACCGGGGAAGGTGCCAGACAGGAGTTCTCTTAGTAGTTTTTACACTACCTTGGTAGGCATCTGAAAGACACCACAAAAGTTGTTCTACCTGCTTTCTGGGCTGAGATGGGGAACCGCTGAATTTTGGACTCGGCCGGTGACAAAATGTTCCAAACACACCCCCTGCACAACTCCACCGGGGAAGGTGCCAGACAGGAGTTCTCCTGGTAGTTTTTACATTGCTCCGGTAGGCATCTGAAAGACACCACAAAAGTTGTTCTACCTGCTTTCTGGGCTGAGATGGGGAACCGCTGAATTTTGGACTCGGCCGGTGACAAAATGTTCCAAACACACCCCATGCACAACTCCACCGGGGAAGGTGCCAGACAGGAGTTCTCCTGGTAGTTTTTACACTACCTTGGTAGGCATCTGAAAGACACCACAAAAGTTGTTCTTCCTGCTTTCTGGGCTGAGATGGGGAATCGCTGAATTTTGGACTCGGCCGGTGACAAAATGTTCCAAACACACCCCATGCACAACTCCACCGGGGAAGGTGCCAGACAGGAGTTCTCTTCGTAGTTTTTACACTACCTTGGTAGGCATCTGAAAGACACCACAAAAGTTGTTCTACCTGCTTTCTGGGCTGAGATGGGGAACCGCTGAATTTTGGAGTCGGCCGGTGACAAAATGTTCCAAACACACCCCATGCACAACTCCACCGGGGAAGGTGCCAGACAGGAGTTCTCCTGGTAGTTTTTACACTACCTTGGTAGGCATCTGAAAGACACCACAAAAGTTGTTCTTACCTGCTTTCTGGGCTGAGATGGGGAACCGCTGAATTTTGGACTCGGCTGGTGACAAAATGTTCCAAACACACCCCATGCACAACTCCACCGGGGAAGGTGCCAGACAGGAGTTCTCCTGGTAGTTTTTACACTACCTTGGTAGGCATCTGAAAGACACCACAAAAGTTGTTCTACCTGCTTTCTGGGCTGAGATGGGGAACCGCTGAATTTTGGAGTCGGCTGGTGACAAAATGTTCCAAACACACCCCATGCACAACTCCACCGGGGAAGGTGCCACACAGGAGTTCTCTTAGTAGTTTTTACACTACCTTGGTAGGCATCTGAAAGACACCACAAAAGTTGTTCTACCTGCTTTCTGGGCTGAGATGGGGAAACGCTGAACTTTGGAGTCGGCTGGTGGCAAAATGTTCCAAACACACCCCATGCACAACTCTACCGGGGAAGGTGCCAGACAGGAGTTCTCCTGGTAGTTTTTACATTGATCCGGTAGGCATCTGAAAGACACCACAAAAGTTGTTCTACCTGCTTTCTGGGCTGAGATGGGGAACCGCTGAATTTTGGACTCGGCTGTTGACAAAATGTTCCAAACACACCCCATGCACAACTCCACCGGGGAAGGTGCCAGACAGGAGTTCTCCTGGTAGTTTTTACACTACCTTGGTAGGCATCTGAAAGACACCACAAAAGTTGTTCTACCTGCTTTCTGGGCTGAGATGGGGAATCGCTGAATTTTGGACTCGGCCGGTGACAAAATGTTCCAAACACACCCCATGCACAACTCCACCGGGGAAGGTGCCACACAGGAGTTCTCTTAGTAGTTTTTACACTACCTTGGTAGGCATCTGAAAGACACCACAAAAGTTGTTCTACCTGCTTTCTGGGCTGAGATGGGGAAACGCTGAATTTTGGAGTCGGCTGGTGACAAAATGTTCCAAACACACCCCATGCACAACTCCACCGGGGAAGGTGCCACACAGGAGTTCTCCTGGTAGTTTTTACACTACCTTGGTAGGCATCTGAAAGACACCACAAAAGTTGTTCTACCTGCTTTCTGGGCTGAGATGGGGAATCGCTGAATTTTGGAGTCGGCTGGTGACAAAATGTTCCAAACACACCCCATGCACAACTCCACCGGGGAAGGTGCCAGACAGGAGTTCTCTTCGTAGTTTTTACACTACCTTGGAAGGCATCTGAAAGACACCACAAAAGTTGTTCTACCTGCTTTCTGGGCTGAGATGGTGACCAGCTGAATTTTGGACTCGGCCGTTGACAAAATGTTCCAAACACACCCCCTGCACAACTCCACCGGGGAAGGTGCCAGACAGGAGTTCTCCTGGTAGTTTTTACATTGCTCCGGTAGGCATCTGAAAGACACCACAAAAGTTGTTCTACCTGCTTTCTGGGCTGAGATGGGGAAACGCTGAATTTTGGACTCGGCCGTTGACAAAATGTTCCAAACACACCCCATGCACAACTCCACCGGGGAAGGTGCCAGGAACGAATTCTGTTGGTAGTTTTTACACTACCTTGGTAGGCAGCTGAAAGGCACCACAAAAGTTGTTCTACCTGCTTTCTGGGCTGAGATGGGGAACCGCTGAATTTTGGAGTCGGCTGGTGACAAAATGTTCCAAACACACCCCATGCACAACTCCACCGGGGAAGGTGCCAGACAGGAGTTCTCCTGGTAGTTTTTACACTACCTTGGTAGGCATCTGAAAGACACCACAAAAGTTGTTCTACCTGCTTTCTGGGCTGAGATGGGGAACCGCTGAATTTTGGAGTCGGCCGGTGACAAAATGTTTCACAGACACCCCATGCACAACTCCACCGGGGAAGGTGCCAGACAGGAGTTCTCCTGGTAGTTTTTACATTGCTCCAGTAGGCAGCTGAAAGGCACCACAAAAGTTGTTCTTCCTGCTTTCTGGGCTGAGATGGGGAACCGCTGAATTTTGGACTCGGCTGGTGACAAAATGTTCCAAACACACCCCATGTACAACTCCACCACGGAAGGTGCCAGACAGGAGTTCTCCTGGTAGTTTTTACACTACCTTGGTAGGCATCTGAAAGACACCACAAAAGTTGTTCTACCTGCTTTCTGGGCTGAGATGGGGAATCGCTGAATTTTGGACTCGGCCGGTGACAAAATGTTCCAAACACACCCCATGCACAACTCCACCGGGGAAGGTGCCAGACAGGAGTTCTCTTAGTAGTTTTTACACTACCTTGGTAGGCATCTGAAAGACACCACAAAAGTTGTTCTACCTGCTTTCTGGGCTGAGATGGGGAACCGCTGAATTTTGGACTCGGCTGGTGACAAAATGTTCCAAACACACCCCATGCACAACTCCACCGGGGAAGGTGCCAGACAGGAGTTCTCCTGGTAGTTTTTACACTACCTTGGTAGGGATCTGAAAGACACCACAAAAGTTGTTCTACCTGCTTTCTGGGCTGAGATGGGGAATCGCTGAATTTTGGACTCGGCCGGTGACAAAATGTTCCAAACACACCCCATGCACAACTCCACCGGGGAAGGTGCCAGACAGGAGTTCTCTTAGTAGTTTTTACACTACCTTGGTAGGCATCTGAAAGACACCACAAAAGTTGTTCTACCTGCTTTCTGGGCTGAGATGGGGAAACGCTGAATTTTGGAGTCGGCCGGTGACAAAATGTTCCAAACACACCCCATGCACAACTCCACCGGGGAAGGTGCCAGACAGGAGTTCTCCTGGTAGTTTTTACACTACCTTGGTAGGCATCTGAAAGACACCACAAAAGTTGTTCTACCTGCTTTCTGGGCTGAGATGGGGAATCGCTGAATTTTGGACTCGGCCGGTGACAAAATGTTCCAAACACACCCCATGCACAACTCCACCGGGGAAGGTGCCAGACAGGAGTTCTCTTAGTAGTTTTTACACTACCTTGGTAGGCATCTGAAAGACACCACAAAAGTTGTTCTACCTGCTTTCTGGGCTGAGATGGGGAAACGCTGAATTTTGGAGTCGGCTGGTGACAAAATGTTCCAAACACACCCCATGCACAACTCCACCGGGGAAGGTGCCAGACAGGAGTTCTTCTGGTAGTTTTTACAGTACCTTGGTAGGCATCTGAAAGACACCACAAAAGTTGTTCTACCTGCTTTCTGGGCTGAGATGGGGAATCGCTGAATTTTGGAGTCGGCTGGTGACAAAATGTTCCAAACACACCCCATGCACAACTCCACCGGGGAAGGTGCCAGACAGGAGTTCTCTTCGTAGTTTTTACACTACCTTGGAAGGCATCTGAAAGACACCAAAAAAGTTGTTCTACCTGCTTTCTGGGCTGAGATGGTGAACAGCTGAATTTTGGACTCGGCTGGTGACAAAATGTTCCAAACACACCCCCTGCACAACTCCACCGGGGAAGGTGCCAGACAGGAGTTCTCCTGGTAGTTTTTACATTGCTCCGGTAGGCATCTGAAAGACACCACAAAAGTTGTTCTACCTGCTTTCTGGGCTGAGATGGGGAACCGCTGAATTTTGGAGTCGGCCGGTGACAAAATGTTTCACAGACACCCCATGCACAACTCCACCGGGGAAGGTGCCAGACAGGAGTTCTCCTGGTAGTTTTTACACTACCTTGGTAGGCATCTGAAAGGCACAAGAAAAGTTGTTCTACCTGCTTTCTGGGCTGAGATGGGGAACCGCTGAATTTTGGAGTCGGCTGGTGACAAAATGTTCCAAACACACCCCATGCACAACTCCACCGGGGAAGGTGCCAGACAGGAGTTCTCTTAGTAGTTTTTACACTACCTTGGTAGGCATCTGAAAGACACCACAAAAGTTGTTCTACCTGCTTTCTGGGCTGAGATGGGGAACCGCTGAATTTTGGACTCGGCCGGTGACAAAATGTTCCAAACACACCCCCTGCACAACTCCACCGGGGAAGGTGCCAGACAGGAGTTCTCCTGGTAGTTTTTACATTGCTCCGGTAGGCATCTGAAAGACACCACAAAAGTTGTTCTACCTGCTTTCTGGGCTGAGATGGGGAACCGCTGAATTTTGGAGTCGGCTGGTGACAAAATGTTCCAAACACACCCCATGCACAACTCCACCGGGGAAGGTGCCAGACAGGAGTTCTCCTGGTAGTTTTTACACTACCTTGGTAGGCATCTGAAAGACACCACAAAAGTTGTTCTACCTGCTTTCTGGGCTGAGATGGGGAATCGCTGAATTTTGGACTCGGCCGGTGACAAAATGTTCCAAACACACCCCATGCACAACTCCACCGGGGAAGGTGCCAGACAGGAGTTCTCTTCGTAGTTTTTACACTACCTTGGTAGGCAGCTGAAAGACACCACAAAAGTTGTTCTACCTGCTTTCTGGGCTGAGATGGGGAACCGCTGAATTTTGGAGTCGGCCGGTGACAAAATGTTCCAAACACACCCCCTGCACAACTCCACCGGGGAAGGTGCCAGACAGGAGTTCTCCTGGTAGTTTTTACACTACCTTGGTAGGCATTTGAAAGGCACCACAAAAGTTGTTCTTCCTGCTTTCTGGGCTGAGATGGGGAACCGCTGAATTTTGGACTCGGCTGGTGACAAAATGTTCCAAACACACCCCATGCACAACTCCACCGGGGAAGGTGCCAGACAGGAGTTCTCCTGGTAGTTTTTACACTACCTTGGTAGGCATTTGAAAGGCACCACAAAAGTTGTTCTACCTGCTTTCTGGGCTGAGATGGGGAATCGCTGAATTTTGGACTCGGCCGGTGACAAAATGTTCCAAACACACCCCATGCACAACTCCACCGGGGAAGGTGCCAGACAGGAGTTCTCCTGGTAGTTTTTACATTGATCCGGTAGGCATCTGAAAGATACCACAAAAGATGTTCTACCTGCTTTCTGGGCTGAGATGGGGAAACGCTGAATTTTGGACTCGGCTGGTGACAAAATGTTCCAAACACACCCCATGCACAACTCCACTGGGGAAGGTGCCAGAAAGGAGTTCTCTTGGTAGTTTTTACACTACCTTGGTAGGCAGCTGAAAGGCACCACAAAAGTTGTTCTACCTGCTTTCTGGGCTGAGATGGGGAACCGCTGAATTTTGGAGTCGGCTGGTGACAAAATGTTCCAAACACACCCCATGCACACCTCCACCGGGGAAGGTGCCAGACAGGAGTTCTCCTGGTAGTTTTTACACTACCTTGGTAGGCATCTGAAAGACACCACAAAAGTTGTTCTACCTGCTTTCTGGGCTGAGATGGGGAACCGCTGAATTTTGGAGTCGGCCGGTGACAAAATGTTCCACAGACACCCCATGCACAACTCCACCGGGGAAGGTGCCAGGAACGAATTCTGTTGGTAGTTTTTACACTACCTTGGTAGGCAGCTGAAAGGCACAAGAAAAGTTGTTCTACCTGCTTTGTGGGCTGAGATGGGGAACCGCTGAATTTTGGAGTCGGCCGGTGACAAAATGTTCCAAACACACCCCATGCACAACTCCACCGGGGAAGGTGCCAGACAGGAGTTCTCCTGGTAGTTTTTACATTGCTCCGGTAGGCATCTGAAAGACACCACAAAAGTTGTTCTACCTGCTTTCTGGGCTGAGATGGGGAACCGCTGAATTTTGGAGTCGGCCGGTGACAAAATGTTTCACAGACACCCCATGCACAACTCCACCGGGGAAGGTGCCAGACAGGAGTTCTCCTGGTAGTTTTTACACTACCTTGGTAGGCATTTGAAAGTCACCACAAAAGTTGTTCTTCCTGCTTTCTGGGCTGAGATGGGGAACCGCTGAATTTTGGACTCGGCTGGTGACAAAATGTTCCAAACACACCCCATGCACATCTCCACCGGGGAAGGTGCCAGAAAGGAGTTCTCTTGATAGTTTTTACACTACCTTGGTAGGCAGCTGAAAGGCACCACAAAAGTTGTTCTACCTGCTTTCTGGGCTGAGATGGGGAACAGCTGAATTTTGGACTCGGCCGGTGACAAAATGTTCCAAACACACCCCATGCACAACTCCACCGGGGAAGGTGCCAGACAGGAGTTCTCCTGGTAGTTTTTACACTACCTTGGTAGGCATCTGAAAGACACCACAAAAGTTGTTCTACCTGCTTTCTGGGCTGAGATGGGGAATCGCTGAATTTTGGACTCGGCCGGTGACAAAATGTTCCAAACACACCCCATGCACAACTCCACCGGGGAAGGTGCCAGACAGGAGTTCTCTTAGTAGTTTTTACACTACCTTGGTAGGCATCTGAAAGACACCACAAAAGTTGTTCTACCTGCTTTCTGGGCTGAGATGGGGAATCGCTGAATTTTGGAGTCGGCTGGTGACAAAATGTTCCAAACACACCCCCTGCACAACTCCACCGGGGAAGGTGCCAGACAGGAGTTCTCCTGGTAGTTTTTACACTACCTTGGTAGGCATCTGAAAGACACCACAAAAGTTGTTCTACCTGCTTTCTGGGCTGAGATGGGGAACCGCTGAATTTTGGAGTCGGCTGGTGACAAAATGTTCCAAACACACCCCATGCACAACTCCACCGGGGAAGGTGCCAGACAGGAGTTCTGTTGGTAGTTTTTACACTACCTTGGTAGGCATCTGAAAGACACCACAAAAGTTGTTCTACCTGCTTTCTGGGCTGAGATGGGGAACCGCTGAATTTTGGACTCGGCCGGTGACAAAATGTTCCAAACACACCCCATGCACAACTCCACCGGGGAAGGTGCCAGACAGGAGTTCTCTTGGTAGTTTTTACACTACCTTGGTAGGCAGCTGAAAGGCACCACAAAAGTTGTTCTACCTGCTTTGTGGGCTGAGATGGGGAACCGCTGAATTTTGGACTCGGCTGGTGACAAAATGTTCCAAACACACCCCATGCACAACTCCACCGGGGAAGGTGCCAGACAGGAGTTCTCCTCGTAGTTTTTACACTACCTTGGTAGGCATCTGAAAGACACCACAAAAGTTGTTCTACCTGCTTTCTGGGCTGAGATGGGGAAACGCTGAATTTTGGAGTCGGCCGGTGACAAAATGTTCCAAACACACCCCCTGCACAACTCCACCGGGGAAGGTGCCAGGAACGAATTCTGTTGGTAGTTTTTACACTACCTTGGTAGGCATTTGAAAGACACCACAAAAGTTGTTCTACCTGCTTTCTGGGCTGAGATGGGGAACCGCTGAATTTTGGAGTCGGCTGGTGACAAAATGTTCCAAACACACCCCCTGCACAACTCCACCGGGGAAGGTGCCAGACAGGAGTTCTCCTGGTAGTTTTTACACTACCTTGGTAGGCATCTGAAAGACACCACAAAAGTTGTTCTACCTGCTTTCTGGGCTGAGATGGGGAACCGCTGAATTTTGGAGTCGGCTGGTGACAAAATGTTCCAAACACACCCCCTGCACAACTCCACCGGGGAAGGTGCCAGACAGGAGTTCTCCTGGTAGTTTTTACACTACCTTGGTAGGCATCTGAAAGACACCACAAAAGTTGTTCTACCTGCTTTCTGGGCTGAGATGGGGAACCGCTGAATTTTGGACTCGGCCGGTGACAAAATGTTCCAAACACACCCCATGCACAACTCCACCGGGGAAGGTGCCAGACAGGAGTTCTCTTGGTAGTTTTTACACTACCTTGGTAGGCAGCTGAAAGGCACCACAAAAGTTGTTGTACCTGCTTTGTGGGCTGAGATGGGGAACCGCTGAATTTTGGAGTCGGCTGGTGACAAAATGTTCCAAACACACCCCATGCACAACTCCACCGGGGAAGGTGCCAGACAGGAGTTCTGTTGGTAGTTTTTACACTACCTTGGTAGGCATCTGAAAGACACCACAAAAGTTGTTCTACCTGCTTTCTGGGCTGAGATGGGGAACCGCTGAATTTTGGACTCGGCCGGTGACAAAATGTTCCAAACACACCCCATGCACAACTCCACCGGGGAAGGTGCCAGACAGGAGTTCTCTTGGTAGTTTTTACACTACCTTGGTAGGCAGCTGAAAGGCACCACAAAAGTTGTTCTACCTGCTTTGTGGGCTGAGATGGGGAACCGCTGAATTTTGGACTCGGCTGGTGACAAAATGTTCCAAACACACCCCATGCACAACTCCACCGGGGAAGGTGCCAGACAGGAGTTCTCCTCGTAGTTTTTACACTACCTTGGTAGGCATCTGAAAGACACCACAAAAGTTGTTCTACCTGCTTTCTGGGCTGAGATGGGGAAACGCTGAATTTTGGAGTCGGCCGGTGACAAAATGTTCCAAACACACCCCCTGCACAACTCCACCGGGGAAGGTGCCAGGAACGAATTCTGTTGGTAGTTTTTACACTACCTTGGTAGGCATTTGAAAGACACCACAAAAGTTGTTCTACCTGCTTTCTGGGCTGAGATGGGGAACCGCTGAATTTTGGAGTCGGCTGGTGACAAAATGTTCCAAACACACCCCCTGCACAACTCCACCGGGGAAGGTGCCAGGAACGAATTCTCTTGGTAGTTTTTACACTACCTTGGTAGGCAGCTGAAAGGCACAAGAAAAGTTGTTGTACCTGCTTTGTGGGCTGAGATGGGGAACCGCTGAATTTTGGAGTCGGCTGGTGACAAAATGTTCCAAACACACCCCATGCACAACTCCACCGGGGAAGGTGCCAGACAGGAGTTCTCTTAGTAGTTTTTACACTACCTTGGTAGGCATCTGAAAGACACCACAAAAGTTGTTCTACCTGCTTTCTGGGCTGAGATGGGGAACCGCTGAATTTTGGAGTCGGCCGGTGACAAAATGTTCCAAACACACCCCATGCACAACTCCACCGGGGAAGGTGCCAGACAGGAGTTCTCTTAGTAGTTTTTACACTACCTTGGTAGGCATCTGAAAGACACCACAAAAGTTGTTCTACCTGCTTTCTGGGCTGAGATGGGGAAACGCTGAATTTTGGAGTCGGCTGGTGACAAAATGTTCCAAACACACCCCATGCACAACTCCACCGGGGAAGGTGCCAGACAGGAGTTCTCCTGGTAGTTTTTACATTGGTCCGGTAGGCATCTGAAAGACACCACAAAAGTTGTTCTACCTTCTTTCTGGGCTGAGATGGGGAACCGCTGAATTTTGGAGTCGGCTGGTGACAAAATGTTCCAAACACACCCCCTGCACAACTCCACCGGGGAAGGTGCCAGACAGGAGTTCTCCTGGTAGTTTTTACACTACCTTGGTAGGCATCTGAAAGACACCACAAAAGTTGTTCTACCTGCTTTCTGGGCTGAGATGGGGAACCGCTGAATTTTGGAGTCGGCTGGTGACAAAATGTTCCAAACACACCCCCTGCACAACTCCACCGGGGAAGGTGCCAGACAGGAGTTCTCCTGGTAGTTTTTACACTACCTTGGTAGGCATCTGAAAGACACCACAAAAGTTGTTCTACCTGCTTTCTGGGCTGAGATGGGGAACCGCTGAATTTTGGACTCGGCCGGTGACAAAATGTTCCAAACACACCCCATGCACAACTCCACCGGGGAAGGTGCCAGACAGGAGTTCTCTTGGTAGTTTTTACACTACCTTGGTAGGCAGCTGAAAGGCACCACAAAAGTTGTTGTACCTGCTTTGTGGGCTGAGATGGGGAACCGCTGAATTTTGGACTCGGCTGGTGACAAAATGTTCCAAACACACCCCATGCACAACTCCACCGGGGAAGGTGCCAGACAGGAGTTCTCTTGGTAGTTTTTACACTACCTTGGTAGGCATCTGAAAGACACCACAAAAGTTGTTCTACCTGCTTTCTGGGCTGAGATGGGGAAACGCTGAATTTTGGAGTCGGCCGGTGACAAAATGTTCCAAACACACCCCCTGCACAACTCCACCGGGGAAGGTGCCAGGAACGAATTCTGTTGGTAGTTTTTACACTACCTTGGTAGGCATCTGAAAGACACCACAAAAGTTGTTCTACCTGCTTTCTGGGCTGAGATGGGGAACCGCTGAATTTTGGAGTCGGCTGGTGACAAAATGTTCCACAGACACCCCATGCACAACTCCACCGGGGAAGGTGCCAGGAACGAATTCTCTTGGTAGTTTTTACACTACCTTGGTAGGCAGCTGAAAGGCACAAGAAAAGTTGTTGTACCTGCTTTGTGGGCTGAGATGGGGAACCGCTGAATTTTGGAGTCGGCTGGTGACAAAATGTTCCAAAAACACCCCATGCACAACTCCACCGGGGAAGGTGCCAGACAGGAGTTCTCTTAGTAGTTTTTACACTACCTTGGTAGGCATCTGAAAGACACCACAAAAGTTGTTCTACCTGCTTTCTGGGCTGAGATGGGGAACCGCTGAATTTTGGAGTCGGCCGGTGACAAAATGTTCCAAACACACCCCATGCACAACTCCACCGGGGAAGGTGCCAGACAGGAGTTCTCTTAGTAGTTTTTACACTACCTTGGTAGGCATCTGAAAGACACCACAAAAGTTGTTCTACCTGCTTTCTGGGCTGAGATGGTGACCAGCTGAATTTTGGACTCGGCTGGTGACAAAATGTTCCAAACACACCCCATGCACAACTCCACCGGGGAAGGTGCCAGACAGGAGTTCTCCTGGTAGTTTTTACACTACCTTGGTAGGCATCTGAAAGACACCACAAAAGTTGTTCTACCTGCTTTCTGGGCTGAGATGGGGAAACGCTGAATTTTGGAGTCGGCCGGTGACAAAATGTTCCAAACACACCCCCTGCACAACTCCACCGGGGAAGGTGCCAGGAACGAATTCTGTTGGTAGTTTTTACACTACCTTGGTAGGCATCTGAAAGACACCACAAAAGTTGTTCTACCTGCTTTCTGGGCTGAGATGGGGAACCGCTGAATTTTGGAGTCGGCTGGTGACAAAATGTTCCAAACACACCCCATGCACAACTCCACCGGGGAAGGTGCCAGGAACGAATTCTCTTGGTAGTTTTTACACTACCTTGGTAGGCAGCTGAAAGGCACAAGAAAAGTTGTTGTACCTGCTTTGTGGGCTGAGATGGGGAACCGCTGAATTTTGGAGTCGGCTGGTGACAAAATGTTCCAAAAACACCCCATGCACAACTCCACCGGGGAAGGTGCCAGACAGGAGTTCTCTTAGTAGTTTTTACACTACCTTGGTAGGCATCTGAAAGACACCACAAAAGTTGTTCTACCTGCTTTCTGGGCTGAGATGGGGAACCGCTGAATTTTGGAGTCGGCCGGTGACAAAATGTTCCAAACACACCCCATGCACAACTCCACCGGGGAAGGTGCCAGACAGGAGTTCTCTTAGTAGTTTTTACACTACCTTGGTAGGCATCTGAAAGACACCACAAAAGTTGTTCTACCTGCTTTCTGGGCTGAGATGGGGAAACGCTGAATTTTGGAGTCGGCTGGTGACAAAATGTTCCAAACACACCCCATGCACAACTCCACCGGGGAAGGTGCCAGACAGGAGTTCTCCTGGTAGTTTTTACACTACCTTGGTAGGCATCTGAAAGACACCACAAAAGTTGTTCTACCTGCTTTCTGGGCTGAGATGGGGAATCGCTGAATTTTGGAGTCGGCTGGTGACAAAATGTTCCAAACACACCCCATGCACAACTCCACCGGGGAAGGTGCCAGACAGGAGTTCTCCTGGTAGTTTTTACATTGGTCCGGTAGGCATCTGAAAGACACCACAAAAGTTGTTCTACCTGCTTTCTGGGCTGAGATGGGGAACCGCTGAATTTTGGACTCGGCCGGTGACAAAATGTTCCAAACACACCCCATGCACAACTCCACCGGGGAAGGTGCCAGACAGGAGTTCTCCTGGTAGTTTTTACACTACCTTGGTAGGCATCTGAAAGACACCACAAAAGTTGTTCTACCTGCTTTCTGGGCTGAGATGGGGAACCGCTGAATTTTGGAGTCGGCCGGTGACAAAATGTTTCACAGACACCCCATGCACAACTCCACCGGGGAAGGTGCCAGACAGGAGTTCTCCTGGTAGTTTTTACATTGCTCCGGTAGGCAGCTGAAAGGCACCACAAAAGTTTTTCTTCCTGCTTTCTGGGCTGAGATGGGGAACCGCTGAATTTTGGAGTCGGCTGGTGACAAAATGTTCCAAACACACCCCATGTACAACTCCACCACGGAAGGTGCCAGACAGGAGTTCTCCTGGTAGTTTTTACATTACCTTGGTAGGCATCTGAAAGACACCACAAAAGTTGTTCTACCTGCTTTCTGGGCTGAGATGGGGAATCGCTGAATTTTGGAGTCGGCCGGTGACAAAATGTTCCAAACACACCCCATGCACAACTCCACCGGGGAAGGTGCCAGACAGGAGTTCTCCTGGTAGTTTTTACACTACCTTGGTAGGCATCTGAAAGACACCACAAAAGTTGTTCTACCTGCTTTCTGGGCTGAGATGGGGAACCGCTGAATTTTGGAGTCGGCCGGTGACAAAATGTTCCAAACACACCCCATGCACAACTCCACCGTGGAAGGTGCCACACAGGAGTTCTCTTCGTAGTTTTTACACTACCTTGGTAGGCAGCTGAAAGACACCACAAAAGTTGTTCTACCTGCTTTCTGGGCTGAGATGGGGAAACGCTGAACTTTGGAGTCGGCTGGTGGCAAAATGTTCCAAACACACCCCATGCACAACTCTACCGGGGAAGGTGCCAGACAGGAGTTCTCTTAGTAGTTTTTACACTACCTTGGTAGGCATCTGAAAGACACCACAAAAGTTGTTCTACCTGCTTTCTGGGCTGAGATGGGGAAACGCTGAATTTTGGAGTCGGCTGGTGACAAAATGTTCCAAACACACCCCATGCACAACTCCACCGGGGAAGGTGCCAGACAGGAGTTCTCCTGGTAGTTTTTACACTACCTTGGTAGGCATCTGAAAGACACGACAAAAGTTGTTCTACCTGCTTTCTGGGCTGAGATGGGGAATCGCTGAATTTTGGAGTCGGCTGGTGACAAAATGTTCCAAACACACCCCATGCACAACTCCACCGGGGAAGGTGCCAGACAGGAGTTCTCCTGGTAGTTTTTACATTGCTCCGGTAGGCATCTGAAAGACACCACAAAAGTTGTTCTACCTGCTTTCTGGGCTGAGATGGGGAACCGCTGAATTTTGGACTTGGCCGGTGACAAAATGTTCCAAACACACCCCATGCACAACTCCACCGGGGAAGGTGCCAGACAGGAGTTCTCCTGGTAGTTTTTACACTACCTTGGTAGGCATCTGAAAGACACCACAAAAGTTGTTCTACCTGCTTTCTGGGCTGAGATGGGGAACCGCTGAATTTTGGAGTCGGCCGGTGACAAAATGTTTCACAGACACCCCATGCACAACTCCACCGGGGAAGGTGCCAGACAGGAGTTCTCCTGGTAGTTTTTACACTACCTTGGTAGGCATCTGAAAGACACCACAAAAGTTGTTCTACCTGCTTTCTGGGCTGAGATGGGGAAACGCTGAATTTTGGAGTCGGCCGGTGACAAAATGTTCCAAACACACCCCATGCACAACTCCACCGGGGAAGGTGCCAGACAGGAGTTCTCTTAGTAGTTTTTACACTACCTTGGTAGGCATCTGAAAGACACCACAAAAGTTGTTCTACCTGCTTTCTGGGCTGAGATGGGGAAACGCTGAATTTTGGAGTCGGCTGGTGACAAAATGTTCCAAACACACCCCATGCACAACTCCACCGGGGAAGGTGCCAGACAGGAGTTCTCCTGGTAGTTTTTACACTACCTTGGTAGGCATCTGAAAGACACCACAAAAGTTGTTCTACCTGCTTTCTGGGCTGAGATGGTGAATCGCTGAATTTTGGAGTCGGCTGGTGACAAAATGTTCCAAACACACCCCATGCACAACTCCACCGGGGAAGGTGCCAGACAGGAGTTCTCCTGGTAGTTTTTACATTGCTCCGGTAGGCAGCTGAAAGGCACCACAAAAGTTGTTCTTCCTGCTTTCTGGGCTGAGATGGGGAACCGCTGAATTTTGGACTCGGCTGGTGACAAAATGTTCCAAACACACCCCATGTACAACTCCACCACGGAAGGTGCCAGACAGGAGTTCTCCTGGTAGTTTTTACACTACCTTGGTAGGCATCTGAAAGACACCACAAAAGTTGTTCTACCTGCTTTCTGGGCTGAGATGGGGAACCGCTGATTTTTGGAGTCGGCCGGTGACAAAATGTTTCACAGACACCCCATGCACAACTCCACCGGGGAAGGTGCCAGACAGGAGTTCTCCTGGTAGTTTTTACACTACCTTGGTAGGCATCTGAAAGACACCACAAAAGTTGTTCTACCTGCTTTCTGGGCTGAGATGGGGAACCGCTGAATTTTGGACTCGGCTGGTGACAAAATGTTCCAAACACACCCCATGCACAACTCCACCGGGGAAGGTGCCAGGAACGAATTCTGTTGGTAGTTTTTACACTACCTTGGTAGGCATCTGAAAGACACCACAAAAGTTGTTCTACCTGCTTTCTGGGCTGAGATGGGGAAACGCTGAATTTTGGACTCGGCCGGTGACAAAATGTTCCAAACACACCCCATGCACAACTCCACCGGGGAAGGTGCCAGACAGGAGTTCTCCTGGTAGTTTTTACACTACCTTGGTAGGCATCTGAAAGACACCACAAAAGTTGTTCTACCTGCTTTCTGGGCTGAGATGGGGAACCGCTGAATTTTGGAGTCGGCCGGTGACAAAATGTTCCACAGACACCCCATGCACAACTCCACCGGGGAAGGTGCCAGGAACGAATTCTGTTGGTAGTTTTTACAGTACCTTGGTAGGCATCTGAAAGACACCACAAAAGTTGTTCTACCTGCTTTCTGGGCTGAGATGGGGAACCGCTGAATTTTGGACTCGGCTGGTGACAAAATGTTCCAAACACACCCCATGCACAACTCCACCGGGGAAGGTGCCAGACAGGAGTTCTCTTCGTAGTTTTTACACTACCTTGGTAGGCATCTGAAAGACACCACAAAAGTTGTTCTTCCTGCTTTCTGGGCTGAGATGGGGAACCGCTGAATTTTGGAGTCGGCTGGTGACAAAATGTTCCAAACACACCCCCTGCACAACTCCACCGGGGAAGGTGCCAGACAGGAGTTCTCCTGGTAGTTTTTACATTGCTCCGGTAGGCATCTGAAAGACACCACAAAAGTTGTTCTACCTGCTTTCTGGGCTGAGATGGGGAACCGCTGAATTTTGGAGTCGGCCGGTGACAAAATGTTCCAAACACACCCCATGCACAACTCCACCGGGGAAGGTGCCAGACAGGAGTTCTCCTGGTAGTTTTTACATTGCTCCGGTAGGCATCTGAAAGGCACCACAAAAGTTGTTCTTCCTGCTTTCTGGGCTGAGATGGGGAACCGCTGAACTTTGGAGTCGGCTGGTGGCAAAATGTTCCAAACACACCCCCTGCACAACTCCACCGGGGAAGGTGCCAGACAGGAGTTCTCCTGGTAGTTTTTACATTGATCCGGTAGGCATCTGAAAGATACCACAAAAGATGTTCTACCTGCTTTCTGGGCTGAGATGGGGAACCGCTGAATTTTGGACTCGGCTGGTGACAAAATGTTCCAAACACACCCCATGCACAACTCCACCGGGGAAGGTGCCAGACAGGAGTTCTCCTGGTAGTTTTTACACTACCTTGGTAGGCATCTGAAAGACACCACAAAAGCTGTTCTACCTGCTTTCTGGGCTGAGATGGGGAAACGCTGAATTTTGGAGTCGGCTGGTGACAAAATGTTCCAAACACACCCCATGCACAACTCCACCGGGGAAGGTGCCAGACAGGAGTTCTCCTGGTAGTTTTTACACTACCTTGGTAGGCATCTGAAAGGCACCACAAAAGTTGTTCTACCTGCTTTCTGGGCTGAGATGGGGAACCGCTGAATTTTGGAGTCGGCCGGTGACAAAATGTTCCACAGACACCCCATGCACAACTCCACCGGGGAAGGTGCCAGGAACGAATTCTGTTGGTAGTTTTTACACTACCTTGGTAGGCAGCTGAAAGGCACAAGAAAAGTTGTTGTACCTGCTTTGTGGGCTGAGATGGGGAACCGCTGAATTTTGGAGTCGGCTGGTGACAAAATGTTCCAAACACACCCCCTGCACAACTCCACCGGGGAAGGTGCCAGACAGGAGTTCTCCTGGTAGTTTTTACATTGCTCCGGTAGGCATCTGAATGATACCACAAAAGATGTTCTACCTGCTTTCTGGGCTGAGATGGGGAACCGCTGAATTTTGGACTCGGCTGGTGAAAAATGTTCCAAACACACCCCATGCACAACTCCACCACGGAAGGTGCCAGACAGGAGTTCTCCTGGTAGTTTTTACACTACCTTGGTAGGCATCTGAAAGACACCACAAAAGTTGTTCTACCTGCTTTCTGGGCTGAGATGGGGAATCGCTGAATTTTGGACTCGGCCGGTGACAAAATGTTCCAAACACACCCCATGCACAACTCCACCGGGGAAGGTGCCAGACAGGAGTTCTCTTAGTAGTTTTTACACTACCTTGGTAGGCATCTGAAAGACACCACAAAAGTTGTTCTACCTGCTTTCTGGGCTGAGATGGGGAACCGCTGAATTTTGGACTCGGCTGGTGACAAAATGTTCCAAACACACCCCCTGCACAACTCCACCGGGGAAGGTGCCAGACAGGAGTTCTCCTGGTAGTTTTTACACTACCTTGGTAGGCAGCTGAAAGGCACCACAAAAGTTGTTCTACCTGCTTTCTGGGCTGAGATGGGGAATCGCTGAATTTTGGACTCGGCCGGTGACAAAATGTTCCAAACACACCCCATGCACAACTCCACCGGGGAAGGTGCCAGACAGGAGTTCTCTTAGTAGTTTTTACACTACCTTGGTAGGCATCTGAAAGACACCACAAAAGTTGTTCTACCTGCTTTCTGGGCTGAGATGGGGAAACGCTGAATTTTGGAGTCGGCTGGTGACAAAATGTTCCAAACACACCCCATGCACAACTCCACCGGGGAAGGTGCCAGACAGGAGTTCTCCTGGTAGTTTTTACACTACCTTGGTAGGCAGCTGAAAGGCACAAGAAAAGTTGTTCTACCTGCTTTCTGGGCTGAGATGGGGAAACGCTGAATTTTGGACTCGGCTGGTGACAAAATGTTCCAAACACACCCCATGCACAACTCCACCACGGAAGGTGCCAGACAGGAGTTCTCCTGGTAGTTTTTACACTACCTTGGTAGGCATCTGAAAGGCACCACAAAAGTTGTTCTACCTGCTTTCTGGGCTGAGATGGGGAATCGCTGAATTTTGGAGTCGGCCGGTGACAAAATGTTCCAAACACACCCCATGCACAACTCCACCGGGGAAGGTGCCAGACAGGAGTTCTCTTCGTAGTTTTTACACTACCTTGGTAGGCATCTGAAAGACACCACAAAAGTTGTTCTACGTGCTTTCTGGGCTGAGATGGGGAACTGCTGAATTTTGGAGTCGGCCGGTGACAAAATGTTCCAAACACACCCCATGCACAACTCCACCGGGGAAGGTGCCAGACAGGAGTTCTCCTGGTAGTTTTTACACTACCTTGGTAGGCATCTGAAAGACACCACAAAAGTTGTTCTACCTGCTTTCTGGGCTGAGATGGGGAATCGCTGAATTTTGGACTCGGCCGGTGACAAAATGTTCCAAACACACCCCATGCACAACTCCACCGGGGAAGGTGCCAGACAGGAGTTCTCTTAGTAGTTTTTACACTACCTTGGTAGGCATCTGAAAGACACCACAAAAGTTGTTCTACCTGCTTTCTGGGCTGAGATGGGGAAACGCTGAATTTTGGAGTCGGCTGGTGACAAAATGTTCCAAACACACCCCCTGCACAACTCCACCGGGGAAGGTGCCAGACAGGAGTTCTCCTGGTAGTTTTTACATTGCTCCGGTAGGCATCTGAAAGACACCACAAAAGTTGTTCTACCTGCTTTCTGGGCTGAGATGGGGAACCGCTGAATTTTGGAGTCGGCCGGTGACAAAATGTTCCAAACACACCCCATGCACAACTCCACCGGGGAAGGTGCCAGACAGGAGTTCTCTTAGTAGTTTTTACACTACCTTGGTAGGCATCTGAAAGACACCACAAAAGTTGTTCTACGTGCTTTCTGGGCTGAGATGGGGAACCGCTGAATTTTGGACTCGGCTGGTGATAAAATGTTCCAAACACACCCCCTGCACAACTCCACCGGGGAAGGTGCCAGACAGGAGTTCTCCTGGTAGTTTTTACATTGATCCGGTAGGCATCTGAAAGATACCACAAAAGATGTTCTACCTGCTTTCTGGGCTGAGATGGGGAACCGCTGAATTTTGGACTCGGCTGGTGACAAAATGTTCCAAACACACCCCATGCACAACTCCACCGGGGAAGGTGCCAGACAGGAGTTCTCCTGGTAGTTTTTACACTACCTTGGTAGGCATTTGAAAGGCACCACAAAAGTTGTTCTTCCTGCTTTCTGGGCTGAGATGGGGAACCGCTGAATTTTGGACTCGGCCGTTGACAAAATGTTCCAAACACACCCCATGCACACCTCCACCGGGGAAGGTGCCAGACAGGAGTTCTCCTGGTAGTTTTTACACTACCTTGGTAGGCATCTGAAAGACACCACAAAAGTTGTTCTACCTGCTTTCTGGGCTGAGATGGGGAACCGCTGAATTTTGGACTCGGCCGGTGACAAAATGTTCCACAGACACCCCATGCACAACTCCACCGGGGAAGGTGCCAGGAACGAATTCTGTTGGTAGTTTTTACACTACCTTGGTAGGCATTTGAAAGGCACCACAAAAGTTGTTCTACCTGCTTTCTGGGCTGAGATGGGGAAACGCTGAATTTTGGACTCGGCCGGTGACAAAATGTTCCAAACACACCCCATGCACAACTCCACCGGGGAAGGTGCCAGACAGGAGTTCTCTTGGTAGTTTTTACACTACCTTGGTAGGCAGCTGAAAGACACCACAAAAGTTGTTCTACCTGCTTTCTGGGCTGAGATGGGGAACCGCTGAATTTTGGAGTCGGCCGGTGACAAAATGTTCCAAACACACCCCCTGCACAACTCCACCGGGGAAGGTGCCAGACAGGAGTTCTCCTGGTAGTTTTTACATTGCTCCGGTAGGCATCTGAAAGACACCACAAAAGTTGTTCTACCTGCTTTCTGGGCTGAGATGGGGAACCGCTGAATTTTGGAGTCGGCCGGTGACAAAATGTTTCACAGACACCCCATGCACAACTCCACCGGGGAAGGTGCCAGACAGGAGTTCTCCTGGTAGTTTTTACACTACCTTGGTAGGCATTTGAAAGTCACCACAAAAGTTGTTCTTCCTGCTTTCTGGGCTGAGATGGGGAACCGCTGAACTTTGGAGTCGGCTGGTGGCAAAATGTTCCAAACACACCCCCTGCACAACTCCACCGGGGAAGGTGCCAGACAGGAGTTCTCCTGGTAGTTTTTACATTGATCCGGTAGGCATCTGAAAGATACCACAAAAGATGTTCTACCTGCTTTCTGGGCTGAGATGGGGAACCGCTGAATTTTGGACTCGGCTGGTGACAAAATGTTCCAAACACACCCCATGCACAACTCCACCGGGGAAGGTGCCAGACAGGAGTTCTCTTGGTAGTTTTTACACTACCTTGGTAGGCAGCTGAAAGGCACCACAAAAGTTGTTCTACCTGCTTTCTGGGCTGAGATGGGGAACCGCTGAATTTTGGACTCGGCCGGTGACAAAATGTTCCAAACACACCCCATGCACAACTCCACCGGGGAAGGTGCCAGACAGGAGTTCTCCTGGTAGTTTTTACATTGCTCCGGTAGGCATCTGAAAGACACCACAAAAGTTGTTCTACCTGCTTTCTGGGCTGAGATGGGGAATAGCTGAATTTTGGACTCGGCCGGTGACAAAATGTTCCAAACACACCCCATGCACAACTCCACCGGGGAAGGTGCCAGACAGGAGTTCTCTTAGTAGTTTTTACACTACCTTGGTAGGCATCTGAAAGACACCACAAAAGTTGTTGTACCTGCTTTCTGGGCTGAGATGGGGAATCGCTGAATTTTGGAGTCGGCTGGTGACAAAATGTTCCAAACACACCCCCTGCACAACTCCACCGGGGAAGGTGCCAGACAGGAGTTCTCCTGGTAGTTTTTACACTACCTTGGTAGGCATCTGAAAGACACCACAAAAGTTGTTCGTCCTGCTTTCTGGGCTGAGATGGGGAAACGCTGAATTTTGGAGTCGGCTGGTGACAAAATGTTCCAAACACACCCCCTGCACAACTCCACCGGGGAAGGTGCCAGACAGGAGTTCTCCTGGTAGTTTTTACACTACCTTGGTAGGCATCTGAAAGACACCACAAAAGTTGTTCTACCTGCTTTCTGGGCTGAGATGGGGAATCGCTGAATTTTGGACTCGGCTGGTGACAAAATGTTCCAAACACACCCCATGCACAACTCCACCGGGGAAGGTGCCAGACAGGAGTTCTCTTGGTAGTTTTTACACTACCTTGGTAGGCAGCTGAAAGGCACCACAAAAGTTGTTCTACCTGCTTTGTGGGCTGAGATGGGGAACCGCTGAATTTTGGACTCGGCTGGTGACAAAATGTTCCAAACACACCCCATGCACAACTCCACCGGGGAAGGTGCCAGACAGGAGTTCTCCTGGTAGTTTTTACACTACCTTGGTAGGCATCTGAAAGACACCACAAAAGTTGTTCTACCTGCTTTGTGGGCTGAGATGGGGAACCGCTGAATTTTGGAGTCGGCCGGTGAAAAAATGTTCCAAACACACCCCATGCACAACTCCACCGGGGAAGGTGCCAGACAGGAGTTCTCCTGGTAGTTTTTACACTACCTTGGTAGGCATCTGAAAGACACCACAAAAGTTGTTCTACCTGCTTTCTGGGCTGAGATGGGGAATCGCTGAATTTTGGACTCGGCTGGTGACAAAATGTTCCAAACACACCCCATGCACAACTCCACCGGGGAAGGTGCCAGACAGGAGTTCTCTTGGTAGTTTTTACACTACCTTGGTAGGCAGCTGAAAGGCACCACAAAAGTTGTTCTACCTGCTTTGTGGGCTGAGATGGGGAACCGCTGAATTTTGGACTCGGCTGGTGACAAAATGTTCCAAACACACCCCATGCACAACTCCACCGGGGAAGGTGCCAGACAGGAGTTCTCCTGGTAGTTTTTACACTACCTTGGTAGGCATCTGAAAGACACCACAAAAGTTGTTCTACCTGCTTTGTGGGCTGAGATGGGGAACCGCTGAATTTTGGAGTCGGCCGGTGAAAAAATGTTCCAAACACACCCCATGCACAACTCCACCGGGGAAGGTGCCAGGAACGAATTCTGTTGGTAGTTTTTACACTACCTTGGTAGGCAGCTGAAAGACACCACAAAAGTTGTTCTACCTGCTTTCTGGGCTGAGATGGGGAACCGCTGAATTTTGGAGTCGGCTGGTGACAAAATGTTCCACAGACACCCCATGCACAACTCCACCGGGGAAGGTGCCAGGAACGAATTCTCTTGGTAGTTTTTACACTACCTTGGTAGGCAGCTGAAAGGCACAAGAAAAGTTGTTGTACCTGCTTTGTGGGCTGAGATGGGGAACCGCTGAATTTTGGAGTCGGCTGGTGACAAAATGTTCCAAACACACCCCATGCACAACTCCACCGGGGAAGGTGCCAGACAGGAGTTCTCTTAGTAGTTTTTACACTACCTTGGTAGGCATCTGAAAGACACCACAAAAGTTGTTCTACCTGCTTTCTGGGCTGAGATGGGGAACCGCTGAATTTTGGAGTCGGCCGGTGACAAAATGTTCCAAACACACCCCATGCACAACTCCACCGGGGAAGGTGCCAGACAGGAGTTCTCTTAGTAGTTTTTACACTACCTTGGTAGGCATCTGAAAGACACCACAAAAGTTGTTCTACCTGCTTTCTGGGCTGAGATGGGGAAACGCTGAATTTTGGAGTCGGCTGGTGACAAAATGTTCCAAACACACCCCATGCACAACTCCACCGGGGAAGGTGCCAGACAGGAGTTCTCCTGGTAGTTTTTACACTACCTTGGTAGGCATCTGAAAGACACCACAAAAGTTGTTCTACCTGCTTTCTGGGCTGAGATGGGGAATCGCTGAATTTTGGAGTCGGCTGGTGACAAAATGTTCCAAACACACCCCATGCACAACTCCACCGGGGAAGGTGCCAGACAGGAGTTCTCCTGGTAGTTTTTACATTGGTCCGGTAGGCATCTGAAAGACACCACAAAAGTTGTTCTACCTGCTTTCTGGGCTGAGATGGGGAACCGCTGAATTTTGGAGTCGGCCGGTGACAAAATGTTCCAAACACACCCCATGCACAACTCCACCGGGGAAGGTGCCAGACAGGAGTTCTCCTGGTAGTTTTTACATTGCTCCGGTAGGCATCTGAAAGACACCACAAAAGTTGTTCTACCTGCTTTCTGGGCTGAGATGGGGAATCGCTGAATTTTGGACTCGGCCGGTGACAAAATGTTCCAAACACACCCCATGCACAACTCCACCACGGAAGGTGCCAGACAGGAGTTCTCTTAGTAGTTTTTACACTACCTTGGTAGGCATCTGAAAGACACCACAAAAGTTGTTCTACCTGCTTTCTGGGCTGAGATGGGGAATCGCTGAATTTTGGAGTCGGCTGGTGACAAAATGTTCCAAACACACCCCCTGCACAACTCCACCGGGGAAGGTGCCAGACAGGAGTTCTCCTCGTAGTTTTTACACTACCTTGGTAGGCATCTGAAAGACACCACAAAAGTTGTTCTACCTGCTTTCTGGGCTGAGATGGGGAACCGCTGAATTTTGGAGTCGGCTGGTGACAAAATGTTCCAAACACACCCCCTGCACAACTCCACCGGGGAAGGTGCCAGACAGGAGTTCTCCTGGTAGTTTTTACACTACCTTGGTAGGCATCTGAAAGACACCACAAAAGTTGTTCTACCTGCTTTCTGGGCTGAGATGGGGAACCGCTGAATTTTGGAGTCGGCCGGTGACAAAATGTTCCAAACACACCCCATGCACAACTCCACCGGGGAAGGTGCCAGACAGGAGTTCTCTTGGTAGTTTTTACACTACCTTGGTAGGCAGCTGAAAGGCACCACAAAAGTTGTTGTACCTGCTTTGTGGGCTGAGATGGGGAACCGCTGAATTTTGGACTCGGCTGGTGACAAAATGTTCCAAACACACCCCATGCACAACTCCACCGGGGAAGGTGCCAGACAGGAGTTCTCCTCGTAGTTTTTACACTACCTTGGTAGGCATCTGAAAGACACCACAAAAGTTGTTCTACCTGCTTTCTGGGCTGAGATGGGGAAACGCTGAATTTTGGAGTCGGCCGGTGACAAAATGTTCCAAACACACCCCATGCACAACTCCACCGGGGAAGGTGCCAGGAACGAATTCTGTTGGTAGTTTTTACACTACCTTGGTAGGCAGCTGAAAGACACCACAAAAGTTGTTCTACCTGCTTTCTGGGCTGAGATGGGGAACCGCTGAATTTTGGAGTCGGCTGGTGACAAAATGTTCCACAGACACCCCATGCACAACTCCACCGGGGAAGGTGCCAGGAACGAATTCTCTTGGTAGTTTTTACACTACCTTGGTAGGCAGCTGAAAGGCACAAGAAAAGTTGTTGTACCTGCTTTGTGGGCTGAGATGGGGAACCGCTGAATTTTGGAGTCGGCCGGTGACAAAATGTTCCAAACACACCCCATGCACAACTCCACCGGGGAAGGTGCCAGACAGGAGTTCTCTTAGTAGTTTTTACACTACCTTGGTAGGCATCTGAAAGACACCACAAAAGTTGTTCTACCTGCTTTCTGGGCTGAGATGGGGAACCGCTGAATTTTGGAGTCGGCCGGTGACAAAGTGTTCCAAACACACCCCCTGCACAACTCCACCGGGGAAGGTGCCAGACAGGAGTTCTCTTAGTAGTTTTTACACTACCTTGGTAGGCATCTGAAAGACACCACAAAAGTTGTTCTACCTGCTTTCTGGGCTGAGATGGGGAAACGCTGAATTTTGGAGTCGGCTGGTGACAAAATGTTCCAAACACACCCCATGCACAACTCCACCGGGGAAGGTGCCAGACAGGAGTTCTCCTGGTAGTTTTTACACTACCTTGGTAGGCAGCTGAAAGGCACCACAAAAGTTGTTCTACCTGCTTTCTGGGCTGAGATGGGGAATCGCTGAATTTTGGAGTCGGCTGGTGACAAAATGTTCCAAACACACCCCATGCACAACTCCACCGGGGAAGGTGCCAGACAGGAGTTCTCCTGGTAGTTTTTACATTGGTCCGGTAGGCATCTGAAAGACACCACAAAAGTTGTTCTACCTGCTTTCTGGGCTGAGATGGGGAACCGCTGAATTTTGGACTCGGCCGGTGACAAAATGTTCCAAACACACCCCATGCACAACTCCACCGGGGAAGGTGCCAGACAGGAGTTCTCCTGGTAGTTTTTACACTACCTTGGTAGGCATCTGAAAGACACCACAAAAGTTGTTCTACCTGCTTTCTGGGCTGAGATGGGGAATCGCTGAATTTTGGACTCGGCCGGTGACAAAATGTTCCAAACACACCCCATGCACAACTCCACCGGGGAAGGTGCCAGACAGGAGTTCTCTTAGTAGTTTTTACACTACCTTGGTAGGCATCTGAAAGACACCACAAAAGTTGTTCTACCTGCTTTCTGGGCTGAGATGGGGAATCGCTGAATTTTGGAGTCGGCTGGTGACAAAATGTTCCAAACACACCCCCTGCACAACTCCACCGGGGAAGGTGCCAGACAGGAGTTCTCCTGGTAGTTTTTACACTACCTTGGTAGGCATCTGAAAGACACCACAAAAGTTGTTCTACCTGCTTTCTGGGCTGAGATGGGGAACCGCTGAATTTTGGAGTCGGCTGGTGACAAAATGTTCCAAACACACCCCCTGCACAACTCCACCGGGGTAGGTGCCAGACAGGAGTTCTCTTGGTAGTTTTTACACTACCTTGGTAGGCAGCTGAAAGGCACCACAAAAGTTGTTGTACCTGCTTTGTGGGCTGAGATGGGGAACCGCTGAATTTTGGACTCGGCTGGTGACAAAATGTTCCAAACACACCCCATGCACAACTCCACCGGGGAAGGTGCCAGACAGGAGTTCTCCTGGTAGTTTTTACACTACCTTGGTAGGCATCTGAAAGACACCACAAAAGTTGTTCTACCTGCTTTCTGGGCTGAGATGGGGAAACGCTGAATTTTGGAGTCGGCCGGTGACAAAATGTTCCAAACACACCCCATGCACAACTCCACCGGGGAAGGTGCCAGGAACGAATTCTGTTGGTAGTTTTTACACTACCTTGGTAGGCAGCTGAAAGACACCACAAAAGTTGTTCTACCTGCTTTCTGGGCTGAGATGGGGAACCGCTGAATTTTGGAGTCGGCTGGTGACAAAATGTTCCACAGACACCCCATGCACAACTCCACCGGGGAAGGTGCCAGGAACGAATTCTCTTGGTAGTTTTTACACTACCTTGGTAGGCAGCTGAAAGGCACAAGAAAAGTTGTTGTACCTGCTTTGTGGGCTGAGATGGGGAACCGCTGAATTTTGGAGTCGGCTGGTGACAAAATGTTCCAAACACACCCCATGCACAACTCCACCGGGGAAGGTGCCAGACAGGAGTTCTCTTAGTAGTTTTTACACTACCTTGGTAGGCATCTGAAAGTCACCACAAAAGTTGTTCTTCCTGCTTTCTGGGCTGAGATGGGGAACCGCTGAACTTTGGAGTCGGCTGGTGGCAAAATGTTCCAAACACACCCCCTGCACAACTCCACCGGGGAAGGTGCCAGACAGGAGTTCTCCTGGTAGTTTTTACATTGATCCGGTAGGCATCTGAAAGATACCACAAAAGTTGTTCTACCTGCTTTCTGGGCTGAGATGGGGAACCGCTGAATTTTGGACTCGGCTGGTGACAAAATGTTCCAAACACACCCCATGCACAACTCCACCGGGGAAGGTGCCAGACAGGAGTTCTCTTGGTAGTTTTTACACTACCTTGGTAGGCAGCTGAAAGGCACCACAAAAGTTGTTCTACCTGCTTTCTGGGCTGAGATGGGGAACCGCTGAATTTTGGACTCGGCCGGTGACAAAATGTTCCAAACACACCCCATGCACAACTCCACCGGGGAAGGTGCCAGACAGGAGTTCTCCTGGTAGTTTTTACATTGGTCCGGTAGGCATCTGAAAGACACCACAAAAGTTGTTCTACCTGCTTTCTGGGCTGAGATGGGGAATAGCTGAATTTTGGACTCGGCCGGTGACAAAATGTTCCAAACACACCCCATGCACAACTCCACCGGGGAAGGTGCCAGACAGGAGTTCTCCTGGTAGTTTTTACATTGCTCCGGTAGGCATCTGAAAGACACCACAAAAGTTGTTGTACCTGCTTTGTGGGCTGAGATGGGGAACCGCTGAATTTTGGAGTCGGCTGGTGACAAAATGTTCCAAACACACCCCCTGCACAACTCCACCGGGGAAGGTGCCAGACAGGAGTTCTCCTGGTAGTTTTTACACTACCTTGGTAGGCATCTGAAAGACACCACAAAAGTTGTTCGTCCTGCTTTCTGGGCTGAGATGGGGAAACGCTGAATTTTGGAGTCGGCTGGTGACAAAATGTTCCAAACACACCCCCTGCACAACTCCACCGGGGAAGGTGCCAGACAGGAGTTCTCCTGGTAGTTTTTACACTACCTTGGTAGGCATCTGAAAGACACCACAAAAGTTGTTCTACCTGCTTTCTGGGCTGAGATGGGGAACCGCTGAATTTTGGACTCGGCTGGTGACAAAATGTTCCAAACACACCCCATGCACAACTCCACCGGGGAAGGTGCCAGACAGGAGTTCTCTTGGTAGTTTTTACACTACCTTGGTAGGCAGCTGAAAGGCACCACAAAAGTTGTTCTACCTGCTTTGTGGGCTGAGATGGGGAACCGCTGAATTTTGGACTCGGCTGGTGACAAAATGTTCCAAACACACCCCATGCACAACTCCACCGGGGAAGGTGCCAGACAGGAGTTCTCCTGGTAGTTTTTACACTACCTTGGTAGGCATCTGAAAGACACCACAAAAGTTGTTCTACCTGCTTTCTGGGCTGAGATGGGGAACCGCTGAATTTTGGAGTCGGCTGGTGACAAAATGTTCCACAGACACCCCATGCACAACTCCACCGGGGAAGGTGCCAGACAGGAGTTCTCCTGGTAGTTTTTACACTACCTTGGTAGGCATCTGAAAGACACCACAAAAGTTGTTCTACCTGCTTTCTGGGCTGAGATGGGGAACCGCTGAATTTTGGACTCGGCTGGTGACAAAATGTTCCAAACACACCCCATGCACAACTCCACCGGGGAAGGTGCCAGACAGGAGTTCTCTTGGTAGTTTTTACACTACCTTGGTAGGCAGCTGAAAGGCACCACAAAAGTTGTTCTACCTGCTTTGTGGGCTGAGATGGGGAACCGCTGAATTTTGGACTCGGCTGGTGACAAAATGTTCCAAACACACCCCATGCACAACTCCACCGGGGAAGGTGCCAGACAGGAGTTCTCCTGGTAGTTTTTACACTACCTTGGTAGGCATCTGAAAGACACCACAAAAGTTGTTCTACCTGCTTTCTGGGCTGAGATGGGGAACCGCTGAATTTTGGAGTCGGCTGGTGACAAAATGTTCCACAGACACCCCATGCACAACTCCACCGGGGAAGGTGCCAGGAACGAATTCTCTTGGTAGTTTTTACACTACCTTGGTAGGCAGCTGAAAGGCACAAGAAAAGTTGTTGTACCTGCTTTGTGGGCTGAGATGGGGAACCGCTGAATTTTGGAGTCGGCTGGTGACAAAATGTTCCAAACACACCCCATGCACAACTCCACCGGGGAAGGTGCCAGACAGGAGTTCTCTTAGTAGTTTTTACACTACCTTGGTAGGCATCTGAAAGACACCACAAAAGTTGTTCTACCTGCTTTCTGGGCTGAGATGGGGAACCGCTGAATTTTGGAGTCGGCCGGTGACAAAATGTTCCAAACACACCCCATGCACAACTCCACCGGGGAAGGTGCCAGACAGGAGTTCTCTTAGTAGTTTTTACACTACCTTGGTAGGCATCTGAAAGACACCACAAAAGTTGTTCTACCTGCTTTCTGGGCTGAGATGGGGAAACGCTGAATTTTGGAGTCGGCTGGTGACAAAATGTTCCAAACACACCCCCTGCACAACTCCACCGGGGAAGGTGCCAGACAGGAGTTCTCCTGGTAGTTTTTACACTACCTTGGTAGGCATCTGAAAGACACCACAAAAGTTGTTCTACCTGCTTTCTGGGCTGAGATGGGGAATCGCTGAATTTTGGAGTCGGCTGGTGACAAAATGTTCCAAACACACCCCCTGCACAACTCCACCGGGGAAGGTGCCAGACAGGAGTTCTCCTGGTAGTTTTTACATTGGTCCGGTAGGCATCTGAAAGACACCACAAAAGTTGTTCTACCTGCTTTCTGGGCTGAGATGGGGAACCGCTGAATTTTGGACTCGGCCGGTGACAAAATGTTCCAAACACACCCCATGCACAACTCCACCGGGGAAGGTGCCAGACAGGAGTTCTCCTGGTAGTTTTTACACTACCTTGGTAGGCATCTGAAAGACACCACAAAAGTTGTTCTACCTGCTTTCTGGGCTGAGATGGGGAATCGCTGAATTTTGGACTCGGCCGGTGACAAAATGTTCCAAACACACCCCATGCACAACTCCACCGGGGAAGGTGCCAGACAGGAGTTCTCTTAGTAATTTTTACACTACCTTGGTAGGCATCTGAAAGACACCACAAAAGTTGTTCTACCTGCTTTCTGGGCTGAGATGGGGAATCGCTGAATTTTGGAGTCGGCTGGTGACAAAATGTTCCAAACACACCCCCCGCACAACTCCACCGGGGAAGGTGCCAGACAGGAGTTCTCCTCGTAGTTTTTACACTACCTTGGTAGGCATCTGAAAGACACCACAAAAGTTGTTCTACCTGCTTTCTGGGCTGAGATGGGGAACCGCTGAATTTTGGAGTCGGCTGGTGACAAAATGTTCCAAACACACCCCCTGCACAACTCCACCGGGGAAGGTGCCAGACAGGAGTTCTCCTGGTAGTTTTTACACTACCTTGGTAGGCATCTGAAAGACACCACAAAAGTTGTTCTACCTGCTTTCTGGGCTGAGATGGGGAACCGCTGAATTTTGGAGTCGGCCGGTGACAAAATGTTCCAAACACACCCCATGCACAACTCCACCGGGGAAGGTGCCAGACAGGAGTTCTCTTGGTAGTTTTTACACTACCTTGGTAGGCAGCTGAAAGGCACCACAAAAGTTGTTGTACCTGCTTTGTGGGCTGAGATGGGGAACCGCTGAATTTTGGACTCGGCTGGTGACAAAATGTTCCAAACACACCCCATGCACAACTCCACCGGGGAAGGTGCCAGACAGGAGTTCTCCTGGTAGTTTTTACACTACCTTGGTAGGCATCTGAAAGACACCACAAAAGTTGTTCTACCTGCTTTCTGGGCTGAGATGGGGAAACGCTGAATTTTGGAGTCGGCCGGTGACAAAATGTTCCAAACACACCCCATGCACAACTCCACCGGGGAAGGTGCCAGGAACGAATTCTGTTGGTAGTTTTTACACTACCTTGGTAGGCAGCTGAAAGACACCACAAAAGTTGTTCTACCTGCTTTCTGGGCTGAGATGGGGAACCGCTGAATTTTGGAGTCGGCTGGTGACAAAATGTTCCACAGACACCCCATGCACAACTCCACCGGGGAAGGTGCCAGGAACGAATTCTCTTGGTAGTTTTTACACTACCTTGGTAGGCAGCTGAAAGGCACAAGAAAAGTTGTTGTACCTGCTTTGTGGGCTGAGATGGGGAACCGCTGAATTTTGGAGTCGGCCGGTGACAAAATGTTCCAAACACACCCCATGCACAACTCCACCGGGGAAGGTGCCAGACAGGAGTTCTCTTAGTAGTTTTTACACTACCTTGGTAGGCATCTGAAAGACACCACAAAAGTTGTTCTACCTGCTTTCTGGGCTGAGATGGGGAACCGCTGAATTTTGGAGTCGGCCGGTGACAAAATGTTCCAAACACACCCCATGCACAACTCCACCGGGGAAGGTGCCAGACAGGAGTTCTCTTAGTAGTTTTTACACTACCTTGGTAGGCATCTGAAAGACACCACAAAAGTTGTTCTACCTGCTTTCTGGGCTGAGATGGGGAAACGCTGAATTTTGGAGTCGGCTGGTGACAAAATGTTCCAAACACACCCCATGCACAACTCCACCGGGGAAGGTGCCAGACAGGAGTTCTCCTGGTAGTTTTTACACTACCTTGGTAGGCAGCTGAAAGGCACCACAAAAGTTGTTCTACCTGCTTTCTGGGCTGAGATGGGGAATCGCTGAATTTTGGAGTCGGCTGGTGACAAAATGTTCCAAACACACCCCATGCACAACTCCACCGGGGAAGGTGCCAGACAGGAGTTCTCCTGGTAGTTTTTACATTGGTCCGGTAGGCATCTGAAAGACACCACAAAAGTTGTTCTACCTGCTTTCTGGGCTGAGATGGGGAATCGCTGAATTTTGGAGTCGGCTGGTGACAAAATGTTCCAAACACACCCCATGCACAACTCCACCGGGGAAGGTGCCAGACAGGAGTTCTCTTAGTAGTTTTTACACTACCTTGGTAGGCATCTGAAAGACACCACAAAAGTTGTTCTACCTGCTTTCTGGGCTGAGATGGGGAATCGCTGAATTTTGGAGTCGGCTGGTGACAAAATGTTCCAAACACACCCCCTGCACAACTCCACCGGGGCAGGTGCCAGACAGGAGTTCTCCTGGTAGTTTTTACACTACCTTGGTAGGCATCTGAAAGACACCACAAAAGTTGTTCTACCTGCTTTCTGGGCTGAGATGGGGAACCGCTGAATTTTGGAGTCGGCTGGTGACAAAATGTTCCAAACACACCCCCTGCACAACTCCACCGGGGAAGGTGCCAGACAGGAGTTCTCTTGGTAGTTTTTACACTACCTTGGTAGGCAGCTGAAAGGCACCACAAAAGTTGTTCTACCTGCTTTCTGGGCTGAGATGGGGAACCGCTGAATTTTGGACTCGGCTGGTGACAAAATGTTCCACAGACACCCCATGCACAACTCCACCGGGGAAGGTGCCAGGAACGAATTCTCTTGGTAGTTTTTACACTACCTTGGTAGGCAGCTGAAAGGCACAAGAAAAGTTGTTGTACCTGCTTTGTGGGCTGAGATGGGGAACCGCTGAATTTTGGAGTCGGCCGGTGACAAAATGTTCCAAACACACCCCATGCACAACTCCACCGGGGAAGGTGCCAGACAGGAGTTCTCTTAGTAGTTTTTACACTACCTTGGTAGGCATCTGAAAGACACCACAAAAGTTGTTCTACCTGCTTTCTGGGCTGAGATGGGGAACCGCTGAATTTTGGAGTCGGCCGGTGACAAAATGTTCCAAACACACCCCATGCACAACTCCACCGGGGAAGGTGCCAGACAGGAGTTCTCTTAGTAGTTTTTACACTACCTTGGTAGGCATCTGAAAGACACCACAAAAGTTGTTCTACCTGCTTTCTGGGCTGAGATGGGGAAACGCTGAATTTTGGAGTCGGCTGGTGACAAAATGTTCCAAACACACCCCATGCACAACTCCACCGGGGAAGGTGCCAGACAGGAGTTCTCCTGGTAGTTTTTACACTACCTTGGTAGGCAGCTGAAAGGCACCACAAAAGTTGTTCTACCTGCTTTCTGGGCTGAGATGGGGAATCGCTGAATTTTGGAGTCGGCTGGTGACAAAATGTTCCAAACACACCCCATGCACAACTCCACCGGGGAAGGTGCCAGACAGGAGTTCTCCTGGTAGTTTTTACATTGGTCCGGTAGGCATCTGAAAGACACCACAAAAGTTGTTCTACCTGCTTTCTGGGCTGAGATGGGGAATCGCTGAATTTTGGAGTCGGCTGGTGACAAAATGTTCCAAACACACCCCATGCACAACTCCACCGGGGAAGGTGCCAGACAGGAGTTCTCTTAGTAGTTTTTACACTACCTTGGTAGGCATCTGAAAGACACCACAAAAGTTGTTCTACCTGCTTTCTGGGCTGAGATGGGGAATCGCTGAATTTTGGAGTCGGCTGGTGACAAAATGTTCCAAACACACCCCCTGCACAACTCCACCGGGGCAGGTGCCAGACAGGAGTTCTCCTGGTAGTTTTTACACTACCTTGGTAGGCATCTGAAAGACACCACAAAAGTTGTTCTACCTGCTTTCTGGGCTGAGATGGGGAACCGCTGAATTTTGGAGTCGGCTGGTGACAAAATGTTCCAAACACACCCCCTGCACAACTCCACCGGGGAAGGTGCCAGACAGGAGTTCTCTTGGTAGTTTTTACACTACCTTGGTAGGCAGCTGAAAGGCACCACAAAAGTTGTTGTACCTGCTTTGTGGGCTGAGATGGGGAACCGCTGAATTTTGGACTCGGCTGGTGACAAAATGTTCCAAACACACCCCATGCACAACTCCACCGGGGAAGGTGCCAGACAGGAGTTCTCCTGGTAGTTTTTACACTACCTTGGTAGGCATCTGAAAGACACCACAAAAGTTGTTCTACCTGCTTTCTGGGCTGAGATGGGGAAACGCTGAATTTTGGAGTCGGCCGGTGACAAAATGTTCCAAACACACCCCATGCACAACTCCACCGGGGAAGGTGCCAGGAACGAATTCTGTTGGTAGTTTTTACACTACCTTGGTAGGCAGCTGAAAGACACCACAAAAGTTGTTCTACCTGCTTTCTGGGCTGAGATGGGGAACCGCTGAATTTTGGAGTCGGCTGGTGACAAAATGTTCCACAGACACCCCATGCACAACTCCACCGGGGAAGGTGCCAGGAACGAATTCTCTTCGTAGTTTTTACACTACCTTGGTAGGCAGCTGAAAGGCACAAGAAAAGTTGTTGTACCTGCTTTGTGGGCTGAGATGGGGAACCGCTGAATTTTGGAGTCGGCTGGTGACAAAATGTTCCAAACACACCCCATGCACAACTCCACCGGGGAAGGTGCCAGACAGGAGTTCTCTTAGTAGTTTTTACACTACCTTGGTAGGCATCTGAAAGACACCACAAAAGTTGTTCTACCTGCTTTCTGGGCTGAGATGGGGAACCGCTGAATTTTGGAGTCGGCCGGTGACAAAATGTTCCAAACACACCCCATGCACAACTCCACCGGGGAAGGTGCCAGACAGGAGTTCTCTTAGTAGTTTTTACACTACCTTGGTAGGCATCTGAAAGACACCACAAAAGTTGTTCTACCTGCTTTCTGGGCTGAGATGGGGAAACGCTGAATTTTGGAGTCGGCTGGTGACAAAATGTTCCAAACACACCCCATGCACAACTCCACCGGGGAAGGTGCCAGACAGGAGTTCTCCTGGTAGTTTTTACACTACCTTGGTAGGCATCTGAAAGACACCACAAAAGTTGTTCTACCTGCTTTCTGGGCTGAGATGGGGAATCGCTGAATTTTGGAGTCGGCTGGTGACAAAATGTTCCAAACACACCCCCTGCACAACTCCACCGGGGAAGGTGCCAGACAGGAGTTCTCCTGGTAGTTTTTACATTGCTCCGGTAGGCATCTGAAAGACACCATAAAAGTTGTTCTACCTGCTTTCTGGGCTGAGATGGGGAACCGCTGAATTTTGGACTCGGCCGGTGACAAAATGTTCCAAAGACACCCCATGCACAACTCCACCGGGGAAGGCGCCAGACAGGAGTTCTCTTGGTAGTTTTTACACTACCTTGGTAGGCAGCTGAAAGGCACCACAAAAGTTGTTGTACCTGCTTTGTGGGCTGAGATGGGGAACCGCTGAATTTTGGACTCGGCTGGTGACAAAATGTTCCAAACACACCCCATGCACAACTCCACCGGGGAAGGTGCCAGACAGGAGTTCTCCTCGTAGTTTTTACACTACCTTGGTAGGCATCTGAAAGACACCACAAAAGTTGTTCTACCTGCTTTCTGGGCTGAGATGGGGAAACGCTGAATTTTGGAGTCGGCCGGTGACAAAATGTTCCAAACACACCCCATGCACAACTCCACCGGGGAAGGTGCCAGGAACGAATTCTGTTGGTAGTTTTTACACTACCTTGGTAGGCAGCTGAAAGGCACCACAAAAGTTGTTCTACCTGCTTTGTGGGCTGAGATGGGGAACCGCTGAATTTTGGAGTCGGCCGGTGACAAAATGTTCCAAACACACCCCATGCACAACTCCACCGGGGAAGGTGCCAGACAGGAGTTCTCTTAGTAGTTTTTACACTACCTTGGTAGGCATCTGAAAGACACCACAAAAGTTGTTCTACCTGCTTTCTGGGCTGAGATGGGGAAACGCTGAATTTTGGAGTCGGCTGGTGACAAAATGTTCCAAACACACCCCATGCACAACTCCACCGGGGAAGGTGCCAGACAGGAGTTCTCCTGGTAGTTTTTACACTACCTTGGTAGGCATCTGAAAGACACCACAAAAGTTGTTCTACCTGCTTTCTGGGCTGAGATGGGGAATCGCTGAATTTTGGAGTCGGCTGGTGACAAAATGTTCCAAACACACCCCATGCACAACTCCACCGGGGAAGGTGCCAGACAGGAGTTCTCCTGGTAGTTTTTACATTGGTCCGGTAGGCATCTGAAAGACACCATAAAAGTTGTTCTACCTGCTTTCTGGGCTGAGATGGGGAACCGCTGAATTTTGGACTCGGCCGGTGACAAAATGTTCCAAACACACCCCATGCACAACTCCACCGGGGAAGGTGCCAGGAACGAATTCTGTTGGTAGTTTTTACACTACCTTGGTAGGCAGCTGAAAGGCACCACAAAAGTTGTTCTACCTGCTTTCTGGGCTGAGATGGGGAACCGCTGAATTTTGGACTCGGCTTGTGACAAAATGTTCCAAACACACCCCATGCACAACTCCACCGGGGAAGGTGCCAGACAGGAGTTCTCCTGGTAGTTTTTACACTACCTTGCTAGGCATTTGAAAGGCACCGCAAATGTTGTTCTTCCTGCTTTCTGGGCTGAGATGGGGAACCGCTGAATTTTGGACTCGGCCGGTGACAAAATGTTCCAAACACACCCCATGCACAACTCCACCGGGGAAGGTGCCAGACAGGAGTTCTCTTGGTAGTTTTTACACTACCTTGGTAAGCAGCTGAAAGGCACCACAAAAGTTGTTCTACCTGCTTTCTGGGCTGAGATGGGGAACCGCTGAATTTTGGACTCGGCTGGTGACAAAATGTTCCAAACACACCCCCTGCACAACTCCACCGGGGAAGGTGCCAGACAGGAGTTCTCCTGGTAGTTTTTACATTGCTCCGGTAGGCATCTGAAAGACACCACAAAAGTTGTTCTACCTGCTTTCTGGGCTGAGATGGGGAACCGCTGAATTTTGGAGTCGGCCGGTGACAAAATGTTCCACAGACACCCCCTGCACAACTCCACCGGGGAAGGTGCCAGGAACGAATTCTCTTGGTAGTTTTTACACTACCTTTGTAGGCAGCTGAAAGGCACAAGAAAAGTTGTTGTACCTGCTTTGTGGGCTGAGATGGGGAACCGCTGAATTTTGGAGACGGCTGGTGACAAAATGTTCCAAACACACCCCATGCACAACTCCACCAGGGAAGGTGCCAGACAGGAGTTCTCTTCGTAGTTTTTACACTACCTTGGTAGGCATCTGAAAGACACCACAAAAGTTGTTCTACCTGCTTTCTGGGCTGAGATGGGGAACCGCTGAATTTTGGAGTCGACCGGTGACAAAATGTTCCACAGACACCCCATGCACAACTCCACCGGGGAAGGTGCCAGGAACGAATTCTGTTGGTAGTTTTTACACTACCTTGGTAGGCAGCTGAAAGGCACAAGAAAAGTTGTTCTACCTGCTTTGTGGGCTGAGATGGGGAACCGATGAATTTTGGAGTCGGCCGGTGACAAAATGTTCCAAACACACCCCATGCACAACTCCACCGGGGAAGGTGCCAGACAGGAGTTCTCCTGGTAGTTTTTACATTGCTCCGGTAGGCATCTGAAAGACACCACAAAAGTTGTTCTACCTGCTTTCTGGGCTGAGATGGGGAACCGCTGAATTTTGGACTCGGCCGGTGACAAAATGTTCCAAACACACCCCATGCACAACTCCACCGGGGAAGGTGCCAGACAGGAGTTCTCTTGGTAGTTTTTACACTACCTTGGTAGGCAGCTGAAAGGCACCACAAAAGTTGTTGTACCTGCTTTGTGGGCTGAGATGGGGAACCGCTGAATTTTGGACTCGGCTGGTGACAAAATGTTCCAAACACACCCCATGCACAACTCCACCGGGGAAGGTGCCAGACAGGAGTTCTCCTCGTAGTTTTTACACTACCTTGGTAGGCATCTGAAAGACACCACAAAAGTTGTTCTACCTGCTTTCTGGGCTGAGATGGGGAAACGCTGAATTTTGGAGTCGGCCGGTGACAAAATGTTCCAAACACACCCCCTGCACAACTCCACCGGGGAAGGTGCCAGGAACGAATTCTGTTGGTAGTTTTTACACTACCTTGGTAGGCAGCTGAAAGACACCACAAAAGTTGTTCTACCTGCTTTCTGGGCTGAGATGGGGAACCGCTGAATTTTGGAGTCGGCTGGTGACAAAATGTTCCACAGACACCCCATGCACAACTCCACCGGGGAAGGTGCCAGGAACGAATTCTCTTGGTAGTTTTTACACTACCTTGGTAGGCAGCTGAAAGGCACAAGAAAAGTTGTTGTACCTGCTTTGTGGGCTGAGATGGGGAACCGCTGAATTTTGGAGTCGGCTGGTGACAAAATGTTCCAAACACACCCCATGCACAACTCCACCGGGGAAGGTGCCAGACAGGAGTTCTCTTGGTAGTTTTTACACTACCTTGGTAGGCATCTGAAAGACACCACAAAAGTTGTTCTACCTGCTTTCTGGGCTGAGATGGGGAACCGCTGAATTTTGGAGTCGGCTGGTGACAAAATGTTCCAAACACACCCCATGCACAACTCCACCGGGGAAGGTGCCAGACAGGAGTTCTCTTAGTAGTTTTTACACTACCTTGGTAGGCATCTGAAAGACACCACAAAAGTTGTTCTACCTGCTTTCTGGGCTGAGATGGGGAAACGCTGAATTTTGGAGTCGGCTGGTGACAAAATGTTCCAAACACACCCCATGCACAACTCCACCGGGGAAGGTGCCAGACAGGAGTTCTCCTGGTAGTTTTTACACTACCTTGGTAGGCATCTGAAAGACACCACAAAAGTTGTTCTACCTGCTTTCTGGGCTGAGATGGGGAATCGCTGAATTTTGGACTCGGCTGGTGACAAAATGTTCCAAACACACCCCATGCACAACTCCACCGGGGAAGGTGCCAGACAGGAGTTCTCCTGGTAGTTTTTACATTGGTCCGGTAGGCATCTGAAAGACACCACAAAAGTTGTTCTACCTGCTTTCTGGGCTGAGATGGGGAACCGCTGAATTTTGGACTCGGCCGGTGACAAAATGTTCCAAACACACCCCATGCACATCTCCACCGGGGAAGGTGCCAGGAACGAATTCTCTTGGTAGTTTTTACACTACCTTGGTAGGCAGCTGAAAGGCACCACAAAAGTTGTTCTACCTGCTTTCTGGGCTGAGATGGGGAACCGCTGAATTTTGGAGTCGGCTTGTGACAAAATGTTCCAAACACACCCCATGCACAACTCCACCGGGGAAGGTGCCAGACAGGAGTTCTCCTGGTAGTTTTTACACTACCTTGCTAGGCATTTGAAAGGCACCGCAAATGTTGTTCTTCCTGCTTTCTGGGCTGAGATGGGGAACCGCTGAATTTTGGACTCGGCTGGTGACAAAATGTTCCAAACACACCCCATGCACAACTCCACCGGGGAAGGTGCCAGACAGGAGTTCTCTTGGTAGTTTTTACACTACCTTGGTAGGCATCTGAAAGGCACCACAAAAGTTGTTCTACCTGCTTTCTGGGCTGAGATGGGGAACCGCTGAATTTTGGACTCGGCTGGTGACAAAATGTTCCACAGACACCCCCTGCACAACTCCACCGGGGAAGGTGCCAGACAGGAGTTCTCCTGGTAGTTTTTACATTGCTCCGGTAGGCATCTGAAAGACACCACAAAAGTTGTTCTACCTGCTTTCTGGGCTGAGATGGGGAACCGCTGAATTTTGGAGTCGGCCGGTGACAAAATGTTCCACAGACACCCCATGCACAACTCCACCGGGGAAGGTGCCAGGAACGAATTCTGTTGGTAGTTTTTACACTACCTTGGTAGGCAGCTGAAAGACACCACAAAAGTTGTTGTACCTGCTTTCTGGGCTGAGATGGGGAACCGCTGAATTTTGGACGCGGCTGGAGACAAAATGTTACACAGACACCCCATGCACAACTCCACCGGGGAAGGTGCCAGGAACGAATTCTCTTGGTAGTTTTTACACTACCTTGGTAGGCAGCTGAAAGGCACAAGAAAAGTTGTTGTACCTGCTTTGTGGGCTGAGATGGGGAACCGCTGAATTTTGGAGTCGGCTGGTGACAAAATGTTCCAAACACACCCCATGCACAACTCCACCGGGGAAGGTGCCAGACAGGAGTTCTCTTCGTAGTTTTTACACTACCTTGGTAGGCATCTGAAAGACACCACAAAAGTTGTTCTACCTGCTTTCTGGGCTGAGATGGGGAACCGCTGAATTTTGGACTCGGCTGGTGACAAAATGTTCCAAACACACCCCATGCACAACTCCACCGGGGAAGGTGCCAGACAGGAGTTCTCCTGGTAGTTTTTACACTACCTTGGTAGGCATCTGAAAGACACCACAAAAGTTGTTCTACCTGCTTTCTGGGCTGAGATGGGGAATCGCTGAATTTTGGACTCGGCCGGTGACAAAATGTTCCAAACACACCCCATGCACAACTCCACCGGGGAAGGTGCCAGACAGGAGTTCTCTTAGTAGTTTTTACACTACCTTGGTAGGCATCTGAAAGACACCACAAAAGTTGTTCTACCTGCTTTCTGGGCTGAGATGGGGAAACGCTGAATTTTGGAGTCGGCTGGTGACAAAATGTTCCAAACACACCCCATGCACAACTCCACCGGGGAAGGTGCCAGACAGGAGTTCTCCTGGTAGTTTTTACATTGCTCCGGTAGGCATCTGAAAGACACCACAAAAGTTCTTCTACCTGCTTTCTGGGCTGACATGGGGAACCGCTGAATTTTGGAGTCGGCTGGTGACAAAATGTTCCAAACACACCCCCTGCACAACTCCACCGGGGAAGGTGCCAGACAGGAGTTCTCCTGGTAGTTTTTACACTACCTTGGTAGGCATCTGAAAGACACCACAAAAGTTGTTCTACCTGCTTTCTGGGCTGAGATGGGGAACCGCTGAATTTTGGACTCGGCTGGTGACAAAATGTTCCAAACACACCCCATGCACAACTCCACCGGGGAAGGTGCCAGACAGGAGTTCTCCTGGTAGTTTTTACATTGGTCCGGTAGGCATCTGAAAGACACCACAAAAGTTGTTCTACCTGCTTTCTGGGCTGAGATGGGGAACCGCTGAATTTTGGACTCGGCCGGTGACAAAATGTTCCAAACACACCCCATGCACAACTCCACCGGGGAAGGTGCCAGGAACGAATTCTGTTGTTAGTTTTTACACTACCTTGGTAGGCAGCTGAAAGGCACAAGAAAAGTTGTTGTACCTGCTTTGTGGGCTGAGATGGGGAACCGCTGAATTTTGGAGTCGGCTGGTGACAAAATGTTCCAAACACACCCCCTGCACAACTCCACCGGGGAAGGTGCCAGACAGGAGTTCTCCTGGTAGTTTTTACATTGCTCCGGTAGGCATCTGAAAGACACCACAAAAGTTGTTCTACCTGCTTTCTGGGCTGAGATGGGGAACAGCTGAATTTTGGACTCGGCTGGTGAAAAATGTTCCAAACACACCCCATGCACAACTCCACCACGGAAGGTGCCAGACAGGAGTTCTCCTGGTAGTTTTTACACTACCTTGGTAGGCATCTGAAAGACACCACAAAAGTTGTTCTACCTGCTTTCTGGGCTGAGATGGGGAACCGCTGAATTTTGGAGTCGGCCGGTGACAAAATGTTTCACAGACACCCCATGCACAACTCCACCGGGGAAGGTGCCAGACAGGAGTTCTCCTGGTAGTTTTTACATTGCTCCGGTAGGCATCTGAAAGACACCACAAAAGTTGTTCTACCTGCTTTCTGGGCTGAGATGGGGAACCGCTGAATTTTGGAGTCGGCCGGTGACAAAATGTTCCAAACACACCCCATGCACAACTCCACCACGGAAGGTGCCAGACAGGAGTTCTCCTGGTAGTTTTTACACTACCTTGGTAGGCATCTGAAAGACACCACAAAAGTTGTTCTGCCTGCTTTCTGGGCTGAGATGGGGAAACGCTGAATTTTGGAGTCGGCTGGTGACAAAATGTTCCAAAAACACCCCCTGCACAACTCCACCGGGGAAGGTGCCAGACAGGAGTTCTCCTGGTAGTTTTTACATTGCTCCGGTAGGCATCTGAAAGACACCACAAAAGTTGTTCTACATGCTTTCTGGGCTGAGATGGGGAACCGCTGAATTTTGGAGTCGGCCGGTGACAAAATGTTTCACAGACACCCCATGCACAACTCCACCGGGGAAGGTGCCAGGAACGAATTCTGTTGGTAGTTTTTACACTACCTTGGTAGGCAGCTGAAAGGCACCACAAAAGTTGTTCTTCCTGCTTTCTGGGCTAGGATGGGGAACCGCTGAACTTTGGACTCGGCTGGTGACAAAATGTTCCACAGACACCCCATGCACAACTCCACCGGGGAAGGTGCCAGGAACGAATTCTCTTGGTAGTTTTTACACTACCTTGGTAGGCAGCTGAAAGGCACAAGAAAAGTTGTTGTACCTGCTTTCTGGGCTGAGATGGGGAACCGCTGAATTTTGGAGTCGGCCGGTGACAAAATGTTCCAAACACACCCCCTGCACAACTCCACCGGGGAAGGTGCCAGGAACGAATTCTGTTGGTAGTTTTTACACTACCTTGGTAGGCAGCTGAAAGACACCACAAAAGTTGTTCTACCTGCTTTCTGGGCTGAGATGGGGAACCGCTGAATTTTGGAGTCGGCTGGTGACAAAATGTTCCAAACACACCCCATGCACAACTCCACCGGGGAAGGTGCCAGGAACGAATTCTCTTGGTAGTTTTTACACTACCTTGGTAGGCAGCTGAAAGGCACAAGAAAAGTTGTTGTACCTGCTTTGTGGGCTGAGATGGGGAACCGCTGAATTTTGGAGTCGGCTGGTGACAAAATGTTCCAAACACACCCCATGCACAACTCCACCGGGGAAGGTGCCAGACAGGAGTTCTCTTGGTAGTTTTTACACTACCTTGGTAGGCATCTGAAAGACACCACAAAAGTTGTTCTACCTGCTTTCTGGGCTGAGATGGGGAACCGCTGAATTTTGGAGTCGGCTGGTGACAAAATGTTCCAAACACACCCCATGCACAACTCCACCGGGGAAGGTGCCAGACAGGAGTTCTCTTAGTAGTTTTTACACTACCTTGGTAGGCATCTGAAAGACACCACAAAAGTTGTTCTACCTGCTTTCTGGGCTGAGATGGGGAAACGCTGAATTTTGGAGTCGGCTGGTGACAAAATGTTCCAAACACACCCCATGCACAACTCCACCGGGGAAGGTGCCAGACAGGAGTTCTCCTGGTAGTTTTTACACTACCTTGGTAGGCATCTGAAAGACACCACAAAAGTTGTTCTACCTGCTTTCTGGGCTGAGATGGGGAATCGCTGAATTTTGGACTCGGCTGGTGACAAAATGTTCCAAACACACCCCCTGCACAACTCCACCGGGGAAGGTGCCAGACAGGAGTTCTCCTGGTAGTTTTTACATTGGTCCGGTAGGCATCTGAAAGACACCACAAAAGTTGTTCTACCTGCTTTCTGGGCTGAGATGGGGAACCGCTGAATTTTGGACTCGGCCGGTGACAAAATGTTCCAAACACACCCCATGCACATCTCCACCGGGGAAGGTGCCAGGAACGAATTCTCTTGGTAGTTTTTACACTACCTTGGTAGGCAGCTGAAAGGCACCACAAAAGTTGTTCTACCTGCTTTCTGGGCTGAGATGGGGAACCGCTGAATTTTGGAGTCGGCTTGTGACAAAATGTTCCAAACACACCCCATGCACAACTCCACCGGGGAAGGTGCCAGACAGGAGTTCTCCTGGTAGTTTTTACACTACCTTGCTAGGCATTTGAAAGGCACCGCAAATGTTGTTCTTCCTGCTTTCTGGGCTGAGATGGGGAACCGCTGAATTTTGGACTCGGCTGGTGACAAAATGTTCCAAACACACCCCATGCACAACTCCACCGGGGAAGGTGCCAGACAGGAGTTCTCTTGGTAGTTTTTACACTACCTTGGTAGGCATCTGAAAGGCACCACAAAAGTTGTTCTACCTGCTTTCTGGGCTGAGATGGGGAACCGCTGAATTTTGGACTCGGCTGGTGACAAAATGTTCCACAGACACCCCCTGCACAACTCCACCGGGGAAGGTGCCAGACAGGAGTTCTCCTGGTAGTTTTTACATTGCTCCGGTAGGCATCTGAAAGACACCACAAAAGTTGTTCTACCTGCTTTCTGGGCTGAGATGGGGAACCGCTGAATTTTGGAGTCGGCCGGTGACAAAATGTTCCACAGACACCCCATGCACAACTCCACCGGGGAAGGTGCCAGGAACGAATTCTGTTGGTAGTTTTTACACTACCTTGGTAGGCAGCTGAAAGACACCACAAAAGTTGTTGTACCTGCTTTCTGGGCTGAGATGGGGAACCGCTGAATTTTGGACGCGGCTGGAGACAAAATGTTACACAGACACCCCATGCACAACTCCACCGGGGAAGGTGCCAGGAACGAATTCTCTTGGTAGTTTTTACACTACCTTGGTAGGCAGCTGAAAGGCACAAGAAAAGTTGTTGTACCTGCTTTGTGGGCTGAGATGGGGAACCGCTGAATTTTGGAGTCGGCTGGTGACAAAATGTTCCAAACACACCCCATGCACAACTCCACCGGGGAAGGTGCCAGACAGGAGTTCTCTTCGTAGTTTTTACACTACCTTGGTAGGCATCTGAAAGACACCACAAAAGTTGTTCTACCTGCTTTCTGGGCTGAGATGGGGAACCGCTGAATTTTGGACTCGGCTGGTGACAAAATGTTCCAAACACACCCCATGCACAACTCCACCGGGGAAGGTGCCAGACAGGAGTTCTCTTGGTAGTTTTTACACTACCTTGGTAGGCATCTGAAAGACACCACAAAAGTTGTTCTACCTGCTTTCTGGGCTGAGATGGGGAATCGCTGAATTTTGGACTCGGCCGGTGACAAAATGTTCCAAACACACCCCATGCACAACTCCACCGGGGAAGGTGCCAGACAGGAGTTCTCTTAGTAGTTTTTACACTACCTTGGTAGGCATCTGAAAGACACCACAAAAGTTGTTCTACCTGCTTTCTGGGCTGAGATGGGGAAACGCTGAATTTTGGAGTCGGCTGGTGACAAAATGTTCCAAACACACCCCATGCACAACTCCACCGGGGAAGGTGCCAGACAGGAGTTCTCCTGGTAGTTTTTACATTGCTCCGGTAGGCATCTGAAAGACACCACAAAAGTTCTTCTACCTGCTTTCTGGGCTGACATGGGGAACCGCTGAATTTTGGAGTCGGCTGGTGACAAAATGTTCCAAACACACCCCCTGCACAACTCCACCGGGGAAGGTGCCAGACAGGAGTTCTCCTGGTAGTTTTTACACTACCTTGGTAGGCATCTGAAAGACACCACAAAAGTTGTTCTACCTGCTTTCTGGGCTGAGATGGGGAACCGCTGAATTTTGGACTCGGCTGGTGACAAAATGTTCCAAACACACCCCATGCACAACTCCACCGGGGAAGGTGCCAGACAGGAGTTCTCCTGGTAGTTTTTACATTGGTCCGGTAGGCATCTGAAAGACACCACAAAAGTTGTTCTACCTGCTTTCTGGGCTGAGATGGGGAACCGCTGAATTTTGGACTCGGCCGGTGACAAAATGTTCCAAACACACCCCATGCACAACTCCACCGGGGAAGGTGCCAGGAACGAATTCTGTTGTTAGTTTTTACACTACCTTGGTAGGCAGCTGAAAGGCACAAGAAAAGTTGTTGTACCTGCTTTGTGGGCTGAGATGGGGAACCGCTGAATTTTGGAGTCGGCTGGTGACAAAATGTTCCAAACACACCCCCTGCACAACTCCACCGGGGAAGGTGCCAGACAGGAGTTCTCCTGGTAGTTTTTACATTGCTCCGGTAGGCATCTGAAAGACACCACAAAAGTTGTTCTACCTGCTTTCTGGGCTGAGATGGGGAACAGCTGAATTTTGGACTCGGCTGGTGAAAAATGTTCCAAACACACCCCATGCACAACTCCACCACGGAAGGTGCCAGACAGGAGTTCTCCTGGTAGTTTTTACACTACCTTGGTAGGCATCTGAAAGACACCACAAAAGTTGTTCTACCTGCTTTCTGGGCTGAGATGGGGAACCGCTGAATTTTGGAGTCGGCCGGTGACAAAATGTTTCACAGACACCCCATGCACAACTCCACCGGGGAAGGTGCCAGACAGGAGTTCTCCTGGTAGTTTTTACATTGCTCCGGTAGGCATCTGAAAGACACCACAAAAGTTGTTCTACCTGCTTTCTGGGCTGAGATGGGGAACCGCTGAATTTTGGAGTCGGCCGGTGACAAAATGTTCCAAACACACCCCATGCACAACTCCACCACGGAAGGTGCCAGACAGGAGTTCTCCTGGTAGTTTTTACACTACCTTGGTAGGCATCTGAAAGACACCACAAAAGTTGTTCTGCCTGCTTTCTGGGCTGAGATGGGGAAACGCTGAATTTTGGAGTCGGCTGGTGACAAAATGTTCCAAAAACACCCCCTGCACAACTCCACCGGGGAAGGTGCCAGACAGGAGTTCTCCTGGTAGTTTTTACATTGCTCCGGTAGGCATCTGAAAGACACCACAAAAGTTGTTCTACATGCTTTCTGGGCTGAGATGGGGAACCGCTGAATTTTGGAGTCGGCCGGTGACAAAATGTTCCAAACACACCCCATGCACAACTCCACCGGGGAAGGTGCCAGACAGGAGTTCTCTTAGTAGTTTTTACACTACCTTGGTAGGCATCTGAAAGACACCACAAAAGTTGTTCTACCTGCTTTCTGGGCTGAGATGGGGAAACGCTGAATTTTGGAGTCGGCTGGTGACAAAATGTTCCAAACACACCCCATGCACAACTCCACCGGGGAAGGTGCCAGACAGGAGTTCTCCTGGTAGTTTTTACACTACCTTGGTAGGCATCTGAAAGACACCACAAAAGTTGTTCTACCTGCTTTCTGGGCTGAGATGGGGAATCGCTGAATTTTGGAGTCGGCTGGTGACAAAATGTTCCAAACACACCCCATGCACAACTCCACCGGGGAAGGTGCCAGACAGGAGTTCTCCTGGTAGTTTTTACATTGGTCCGGTAGGCATCTGAAAGACACCATAAAAGTTGTTCTACCTGCTTTCTGGGCTGAGATGGGGAACCGCTGAATTTTGGACTCGGCCGGTGACAAAATGTTCCAAACACACCCCATGCACAACTCCACTGGGAAGGTGCCAGGAACGAATTCTGTTGGTAGTTTTTACACTACCTTGGTAGGCAGCTGAAAGGCACCACAAAAGTTGTTCTACCTGCTTTCTGGGCTGAGATGGGGAACCGCTGAATTTTGGAGTCGGCTTGTGACAAAATGTTCCAAACACACCCCATGCACAACTCCACCGGGGAAGGTGCCAGACAGGAGTTCTCCTGGTAGTTTTTACACTACCTTGCTAGGCATTTGAAAGGCACCGCAAATGTTGTTCTTCCTGCTTTCTGGGCTGAGATGGGGAACCGCTGAATTTTGGACTCGGCCGGTGACAAAATGTTCCAAACACACCCCATGCACAACTCCACCGGGGAAGGTGCCAGACAGGAGTTCTCTTGGTAGTTTTTACACTACCTTGGTAGGCAGCTGAAAGGCACCACAAAAGTTGTTCTACCTGCTTTCTGGGCTGAGATGGGGAACCGCTGAATTTTGGACTCGGCTGGTGACAAAATGTTCCAAAACACACCCCCTGCACAACTCCACCGGGGAAGGTGCCAGACAGGAGTTCTCCTGGTAGTTTTTACATTGCTCCGGTAGGCATCTGAAAGACACCACAAAAGTTGTTCTACCCTGCTTTCTGGGCTGAGATGGGGAACCGCTGAATTTTGGAGTCGGCCGGTGACAAAATGTTCCACAGACACCCCCTGCACAACTCCACCGGGGAAGGTGCCAGGAACGAATTCTCTTGGTAGTTTTTACACTACCTTTGTAGGCAGCTGAAAGGCACAAGAAAAGTTGTTGTACCTGCTTTGTGGGCTGAGATGGGGAACCGCTGAATTTTGGAGTCGGCCGGTGACAAAATGTTCCAAACACACCCCATGCACAACTCCACCAGGGAAGGTGCCAGACAGGAGTTCTCTTAGTAGTTTTTACACTACCTTGGTAGGCATCTGAAAGACACCACAAAAGTTGTTCTACCTGCTTTCTGGGCTGAGATGGGGAACCGCTGAATTTTGGACTCGGCCGGTGACAAAATGTTCCACAGACACCCCATGCACAACTCCACCGGGGAAGGTGCCAGGAACGAATTCTGTTGGTAGTTTTTACACTACCTTGGTAGGCAGCTGAAAGGCACCACAAAAGTTGTTGTACCTGCTTTGTGGGCTGAGATGGGGAACCGCTGAATTTTGGACTCGGCTGGTGACAAAATGTTCCAAACACACCCCATGCACAACTCCACCGGGGAAGGTGCCAGACAGGAGTTCTCCTCGTAGTTTTTACACTACCTTGGTAGGCATCTGAAAGACACCACAAAAGTTGTTCTACCTGCTTTCTGGGCTGAGATGGGGAAACGCTGAATTTTGGAGTCGGCCGGTGACAAAATGTTCCAAACACACCCCCCTGCACAACTCCACCGGGGAAGGTGCCAGGAACGAATTCTGTTGGTAGTTTTTACACTACCTTGGTAGGCAGCTGAAAGACACCACAAAAGTTGTTCTACCTGCTTTCTGGGCTGAGATGGGGAACCGCTGAATTTTGGAGTCGGCTGGTGACAAAATGTTCCACAGACACCCCATGCACAACTCCACCGGGGAAGGTGCCAGGAACGAATTCTCTTCGTAGTTTTTACACTACCTTGGTAGGCAGCTGAAAGGCACAAGAAAAGTTGTTGTACCTGCTTTGTGGGCTGAGATGGGGAACCGCTGAATTTTGGAGTCGGCTGGTGACAAAATGTTCCAAACACACCCCATGCACAACTCCACCGGGGAAGGTGCCAGACAGGAGTTCTCCTGGTAGTTTTTACACTACCTTGGTAGGCATCTGAAAGACACCACAAAAGTTGTTCTACCTGCTTTCTGGGCTGAGATGGGGAACCGCTGAATTTTGGAGTCGGCCGGTGACAAAATGTTCCAAACACACCCCATGCACAACTCCACCGGGGAAGGTGCCAGACAGGAGTTCTCTTAGTAGTTTTTACACTACCTTGGTAGGCATCTGAAAGACACCACAAAAGTTGTTCTACCTGCTTTCTGGGCTGAGATGGGGAAACGCTGAATTTTGGAGTCGGCTGGTGACAAAATGTTCCAAACACACCCCATGCACAACTCCACCGGGGAAGGTGCCAGACAGGAGTTCTCCTGGTAGTTTTTACACTACCTTGGTAGGCATCTGAAAGACACCACAAAAGTTGTTCTACCTGCTTTCTGGGCTGAGATGGGGAATCGCTGAATTTTGGAGTCGGCTGGTGACAAAATGTTCCAAACACACCCCATGCACAACTCCACCGGGGAAGGTGCCAGACAGGAGTTCTCCTGGTAGTTTTTACATTGGTCCGGTAGGCATCTGAAAGACACCACAAAAGTTGTTCTACCTGCTTTCTGGGCTGAGATGGGGAACCGCTGAATTTTGGACTCGGCCGGTGACAAAATGTTCCAAACACACCCCATGCACAACTCCACCGGGGAAGGTGCCAGGAACGAATTCTCTTGGTAGTTTTTACACTACCTTGGTAGGCAGCTGAAAGGCACCACAAAAGTTGTTCTACCTGCTTTCTGGGCTGAGATGGGGAACCGCTGAATTTTGGAGTCGGCTTGTGACAAAATGTTCCAAACACACCCCATGCACAACTCCACCGGGGAAGGTGCCAGACAGGAGTTCTCCTGGTAGTTTTTACACTACCTTGCTAGGCATTTGAAAGGCACCGCAAATGTTGTTCTTCCTGCTTTCTGGGCTGAGATGGGGAACCGCTGAATTTTGGACTCGGCTGGTGACAAAATGTTCCAAACACACCCCATGCACAACTCCACCGGGGAAGGTGCCAGACAGGAGTTCTCTTGGTAGTTTTTACACTACCTTGGTAGGCAGCTGAAAGGCACCACAAAAGTTGTTCTACCTGCTTTCTGGGCTGAGATGGGGAACCGCTGAATTTTGGACTCGGCTGGTGACAAAATGTTCCAAACACACCCCCTGCACAACTCCACCGGGGAAGGTGCCAGACAGGAGTTCTCCTGGTAGTTTTTACATTGCTCCGGTAGGCATCTGAAAGACACCACAAAAGTTGTTGTACCTGCTTTCTGGGCTGAGATGGGGAACCGCTGAATTTTGGAGTCGGCCGGTGACAAAATGTTCCACAGACACCCCATGCACAACTCCACCGGGGAAGGTGCCAGGAACGAATTCTGTTGGTAGTTTTTACACTACCTTGGTAGGCAGCTGAAAGACACCACAAAAGTTGTTCTACCTGCTTTCTGGGCTGAGATGGGGAACCGCTGAATTTTGGACGCGGCTGGAGACAAAATGTTACACAGACACCCCATGCACAACTCCACCGGGGAAGGTGCCAGGAACGAATTCTCTTGGTAGTTTTTACACTACCTTGGTAGGCAGCTGAAAGGCACAAGAAAAGTTGTTGTACCTGCTTTGTGGGCTGAGATGGGGAACCGCTGAATTTTGGAGTCGGCTGGTGACAAAATGTTCCAAACACACCCCATGCACAACTCCACCGGGGAAGGTGCCAGACAGGAGTTCTCTTAGTAGTTTTTACACTACCTTGGTAGGCATCTGAAAGACACCACAAAAGTTGTTCTACCTGCTTTCTGGGCTGAGATGGGGAACCGCTGAATTTTGGACTCGGCTGGTGACAAAATGTTCCAAACACACCCCATGCACAACTCCACCGGGGAAGGTGCCAGACAGGAGTTCTCTTGGTAGTTTTTACACTACCTTGGTAGGCATCTGAAAGACACCACAAAAGTTGTTCTACCTGCTTTCTGGGCTGAGATGGGGAATCGCTGAATTTTGGACTCGGCCGGTGACAAAATTTTCCAAACACACCCCATGCACAACTCCACCGGGGAAGGTGCCAGACAGGAGTTCTCTTAGTAGTTTTTACACTACCTTGGTAGGCATCTGAAAGACACCACAAAAGTTGTTCTACCTGCTTTCTGGGCTGAGATGGGGAAACGCTGAATTTTGGAGTCGGCTGGTGACAAAATGTTCCAAACACACCCCATGCACAACTCCACCACGGAAGGTGCCAGACAGGAGTTCTCCTGGTAGTTTTTACATTGCTCCGGTAGGCATCTGAAAGACACCACAAAAGTTCTTCTACCTGCTTTCTGGGCTGAGATGGGGAACCGCTGAATTTTGGACTCGGCTGGTGACAAAATGTTCCAAACACACCCCCTGCACAACTCCACCGGGGAAGGTGCCAGACAGGAGTTCTCCTGGTAGTTTTTACACTACCTTGGTAGGCATCTGAAAGACACCAGAAAAGTTGTTCTACCTGCTTTCTGGGCTGAGATGGGGAACCGCTGAATTTTGGACTCGGCTGGTGACAAAATGTTCCAAACACACCCCATGCACAACTCCACCGGGGAAGGTGCCAGACAGGAGTTCTCCTGGTAGTTTTTACATTGGTCCGGTAGGCATCTGAAAGACACCACAAAAGTTGTTCTACCTGCTTTCTGGGCTGAGATGGGGAACCGCTGAATTTTGGACTCGGCCGGTGACAAAATGTTCCAAACACACCCCATGCACAACTCCACCGGGGAAGGTGCCAGGAACGAATTCTGTTGTTAGTTTTTACACTACCTTGGTAGGCAGCTGAAAGGCACAAGAAAAGTTGTTGTACCTGCTTTGTGGGCTGAGATGGGGAACCGCTGAATTTTGAGTCGGCTGGTGACAAAATGTTCCAAACACACCCCCTGCACAACTCCACCGGGGAAGGTGCCAGACAGGAGTTCTCCTGGTAGTTTTTACATTGCTCCGGTAGGCATCTGAAAGACACCAACAAAAGTTGTTCTACCTGCTTTCTGGGCTGAGATGGGGAACAGCTGAATTTTGGACTCGGCTGGTGAAAAATGTTCCAAACACACCCCATGCACAACTCCACCGGGGAAGGTGCCAGACAGGAGTTCTCCTGGTAGTTTTTACACTACCTTGGTAGGCATCTGAAAGACACCACAAAAGTTGTTCTACCCTGCTTTCTGGGCTGAGATGGGGAAACGCTGAATTTTGGAGTCGGCTGGTGACAAAATGTTCCAAACACACCCCATGCACAACTCCACCGGGGAAGGTGCCAGACAGGAGTTCTCTTCATAGTTTTTACACTACCTTGGTAGGCATCTGAAAGACACCACAAAAGTTGTTCTACCTGCTTTCTGGGCTGAGATGGGGAATCGCTGAATTTTGGAGTCGGCTGGTGATAAAATGTTCCAAACACACCCCCTGCACAACTCCACCGGGGAAGGTGCCAGACAGGAGTTCTCCTGGTAGTTTTTACATTGCTCCGGTAGGCATCTGAAAGACACCACAAAAGTTGTTCTACCTGCTTTCTGGGCTGAGATGGGGAACCGCTGAATTTTGGAGTCGGCCGGTGACAAAATGTTCCAAACACACCCCATGCACAACTCCACCACGGAAGGTGCCAGACAGGAGTTCTCCTGGTAGTTTTTACACTACCTTGGTAGGCATCTGAAAGACACCACAAAAGTTGTTCTTCCTGCTTTCTGGGCTGAGATGGGGAAACGCTGAATTTTGGAGTCGGCTGGTGACAAAATGTTCCAAAAACACCCCCTGCACAACTCCACCGGGGAAGGTGCCAGACAGGAGTTCTCCTGGTAGTTTTTTACATTGCTCCGGTAGGCATCTGAAAGACACCACAAAAGTTGTTCTACATGCTTTCTGGGCTGAGATGGGGAACCGCTGAATTTTGGAGTCGGCCGGTGACAAAATGTTTCACAGACACCCCATGCACAACTCCACCGGGGAAGGTGCCAGGAACGAATTCTGTTGGTAGTTTTTACACTACCTTGGTAGCAGCTGAAAGGCACCACAAAAGTTGTTCTTCCTGCTTTCTGGGCTAGGATGGGGAACCGCTGAACTTTGGGAGTCGGCCGGTGACAAAATGTTCCACAGACACCCCATGCACAACTCCACCGGGGAAGGTGCCAGGAACGAATTCTCTTGGTAGTTTTTACACTACCTTTGTAGGCAGCTGAAAGGCACAAGAAAAGTTGTTGTACCTGCTTTGTGGGCTGAGATGGGGAACCGCTGAATTTTGGAGTCGGCTGGTGACAAAATGTTCCAAACACACCCCCTGCACAACTCCACCAGGGAAGGTGCCAGACAGGAGTTCTCTTAGTAGTTTTTACACTACCTTGGTAGGCATCTGAAAGACACCACAAAAGTTGTTCTACCTGCTTTCTGGGCTGAGATGGGGAATCGCTGAATTTTGGAGTCGGCTGGTGACAAAATGTTCCAAACACACCCCATGCACAACTCCACCGGGGAAGGTGCCAGACAGGAGTTCTCCTGGTAGTTTTTACTCTACCTTGGTAGGCATCTGAAAGACACCACAAAAGTTGTTCTACCTGCTTTCTGGGCTGAGATGGGGAACAGCTGAATTTTGGACTCGGCTGGTGATAAAATGTTCCAAACACACCCCCTGCACAACTCCACCGGGGAAGGTGCCAGACAGGAGTTCTCCTGGTAGTTTTTACATTGCTCCGGTAGGCATCTGAAAGACACCACAAAAGTTGTTCTACCTGCTTTCTGGGCTGAGATGGGGAACCGCTGAATTTTGGACTCGGCCGGTGACAAAATGTTCCAAACACACCCCATGCACAACTCCACCGGGGAAGGTGCCAGACAGGAGTTCTCTTGGTAGTTTTTACACTACCTTGGTAGGCAGCTGAAAGGCACCACAAAAGTTGTTGTACCTGCTTTGTGGGCTGAGATGGGGAACCGCTGAATTTTGGACTCGGCTGGTGACAAAATGTTCCAAACACACCCCATGCACAACTCCACCGGGGAAGGTGCCAGACAGGAGTTCTCCTGGTAGTTTTTACACTACCTTGGTAGGCATCTGAAAGACACCACAAAAGTTGTTCTACCTGCTTTCTGGGCTGAGATGGGGAAACGCTGAATTTTGGAGTCGGCCGGTGACAAAATGTTCCAAACACACCCCCTGCACAACTCCACCGGGGAAGGTGCCAGGAACGAATTCTCTTGGTAGTTTTTACACTACCTTGGTAGGCAGCTGAAAGGCACAAGAAAAGTTGTTGTACCTGCTTTGTGGGCTGAGATGGGGAACCGCTGAATTTTGGAGTCGGCTGGTGACAAAATGTTCCAAACACACCCCATGCACAACTCCACCACGGAAGGTGCCAGACAGGAGTTCTCTTAGTAGTTTTTACACTACCTTGGTAGGCATCTGAAAGACACCACAAAAGTTGTTCTACCTGCTTTCTGGGCTGAGATGGGGAACCGCTGAATTTTGGAGTCGGCCGGTGACAAAATGTTCCAAACACACCCCATGCACAACTCCACCGGGGAAGGTGCCAGACAGGAGTTCTCTTAGTAGTTTTTACACTACCTTGGTAGGCATCTGAAAGACACCACAAAAGTTGTTCTACCTGCTTTCTGGGCTGAGATGGGGAAACGCTGAATTTTGGAGTCGGCTGGTGACAAAATGTTCCAAACACACCCCATGCACAACTCCACCGGGGAAGGTGCCAGACAGGAGTTCTCCTGGTAGTTTTTACACTACCTTGGTAGGCATCTGAAAGACACCACAAAAGTTGTTCTACCTGCTTTCTGGGCTGAGATGGGGAATCGCTGAATTTTGGAGTCGGCTGGTGACAAAATGTTCCAAACACACCGCATGCACAACTCCACCGGGGAAGGTGCCAGACAGGAGTTCTCCTGGTAGTTTTTACATTGGTCCGGTAGGCATCTGAAAGACACCACAAAAGTTGTTCTACCTGCTTTCTGGGCTGAGATGGGGAACCGCTGAATTTTGGACTCGGCCGGTGACAAAATGTTCCAAACACACCCCATGCACAACTCCACCGGGGAAGGTGCCAGGAACGAATTCTCTTGGTAGTTTTTACACTACCTTGGTAGGCAGCTGAAAGGCACCACAAAAGTTGTTCTACCTGCTTTCTGGGCTGAGATGGGGAACCGCTGAATTTTGGAGTCGGCTTGTGACAAAATGTTCCAAACACACCCCATGCACAACTCCACCGGGGAAGGTGCCAGACAGGAGTTCTCCTGGTAGTTTTTACACTACCTTGCTAGGCATTTGAAAGGCACCGCAAATGTTGTTCTTCCTGCTTTCTGGGCTGAGATGGGGAACCGCTGAATTTTGGACTCGGCTGGTGACAAAATGTTCCAAACACACCCCATGCACAACTCCACCGGGGAAGGTGCCAGACAGGAGTTCTCTTGGTAGTTTTTACACTACCTTGGTAGGCAGCTGAAAGGCACCACAAAAGTTGTTCTACCTGCTTTCTGGGCTGAGATGGGGAACCGCTGAATTTTGGACTCGGCTGGTGACAAAATGTTCCAAACACACCCCATGCACAACTCCACCGGGGAAGGTGCCAGACAGGAGTTCTCCTGGTAGTTTTTACATTGCTCCGGTAGGCATCTGAAAGACACCACAAAAGTTGTTCTACCTGCTTTCTGGGCTGAGATGGGGAACCGCTGAATTTTGGAGTCGGCCGGTGACAAAATGTTCCACAGACACCCCATGCACAACTCCACCGGGGAAGGTGCCAGGAACGAATTCTGTTGGTAGTTTTTACACTACCTTGGTAGGCAGCTGAAAGACACCACAAAAGTTGTTCTACCTGCTTTCTGGGCTGAGATGGGGAACCGCTGAATTTTGGACGCGGCTGGAGACAAAATGTTACACAGACACCCCATGCACAACTCCACCGGGGAAGGTGCCAGGAACGAATTCTCTTGGTAGTTTTTACACTACCTTGGTAGGCAGCTGAAAGGCACAAGAAAAGTTGTTGTACCTGCTTTGTGGGCTGAGATGGGGAACCGCTGAATTTTGGAGTCGGCTGGTGACAAAATGTTCCAAACACACCCCATGCACAACTCCACCGGGGAAGGTGCCAGACAGGAGTTCTCTTAGTAGTTTTTACACTACCTTGGTAGGCATCTGAAAGACACCACAAAAGTTGTTCTACCTGCTTTCTGGGCTGAGATGGGGAACCGCTGAATTTTGGACTCGGCTGGTGACAAAATGTTCCAAACACACCCCATGCACAACTCCACCGGGGAAGGTGCCAGACAGGAGTTCTCTTGGTAGTTTTTACACTACCTTGGTAGGCATCTGAAAGGCACCACAAAAGTTGTTCTACCTGCTTTCTGGGCTGAGATGGGGAATCGCTGAATTTTGGACTCGGCCGGTGACAAAATTTTCCAAACACACCCCATGCACAACTCCACCGGGGAAGGTGCCAGACAGGAGTTCTCTTAGTAGTTTTTACACTACCTTGGTAGGCATCTGAAAGACACCACAAAAGTTGTTCTACCTGCTTTCTGGGCTGAGATGGGGAACCGCTGAATTTTGGAGTCGGCTGGTGACAAAATGTTCCAAACACACCCCATGCACAACTCCACCGGGGAAGGTGCCAGACAGGAGTTCTCCTGGTAGTTTTTACATTGCTCCGGTAGGCATCTGAAAGACACCACAAAAGTTCTTCTACCTGCTTTCTGGGCTGAGATGGGGAACCGCTGAATTTTGGAGTCGGCTGGTGACAAAATGTTCCAAACACACCCCCTGCACAACTCCACCGGGGAAGGTGCCAGACAGGAGTTCTCCTGGTAGTTTTTACACTACCTTGGTAGGCATCTGAAAGACACCAGAAAAGTTGTTCTACCTGCTTTCTGGGCTGAGATGGGGAACCGCTGAATTTTGGACTCGGCTGGTGACAAAATGTTCCAAACACACCCCATGCACAACTCCACCGGGGAAGGTGCCAGACAGGAGTTCTCCTGGTAGTTTTTACATTGGTCCGGTAGGCATCTGAAAGACACCACAAAAGTTGTTCTACCTGCTTTCTGGGCTGAGATGGGGAACCGCTGAATTTTGGACTCGGCCGGTGACAAAATGTTCCAAACACACCCCATGCACAACTCCACCGGGGAAGGTGCCAGGAACGAATTCTGTTGTTAGTTTTTACACTACCTTGGTAGGCAGCTGAAAGGCACAAGAAAAGTTGTTGTACCTGCTTTGTGGGCTGAGATGGGGAACCGCTGAATTTTGGAGTCGGCTGGTGACAAAATGTTCCAAACACACCCCCTGCACAACTCCACCGGGGAAGGTGCCAGACAGGAGTTCTCCTGGTAGTTTTTACATTGCTCCGGTAGGCATCTGAAAGACACCACAAAAGTTGTTCTACCTGCTTTCTGGGCTGAGATGGGGAACAGCTGAATTTTGGACTCGGCTGGTGAAAAATGTTCCAAACACACCCCATGCACAACTCCACCACGGAAGGTGCCAGACAGGAGTTCTCCTGGTAGTTTTTACACTACCTTGGTAGGCATCTGAAAGACACCACAAAAGTTGTTCTACCTGCTTTCTGGGCTGAGATGGGGAACCGCTGAATTTTGGAGTCGGCTGGTGACAAAATGTTCCAAACACACCCCATGCACAACTCCACCGGGGAAGGTGCCAGACAGGAGTTCTCTTCGTAGTTTTTACACTACCTTGGTAGGCATCTGAAAGACACCACAAAAGTTGTTCTACCTGCTTTCTGGGCTGAGATGGGGAATCGCTGAATTTTGGACTCGGCTGGTGATAAAATGTTCCAAACACACCCCCTGCACAACTCCACCGGGGAAGGTGCCAGACAGGAGTTCTCCTGGTAGTTTTTACATTGCTCCGGTAGGCATCTGAAAGACACCACAAAAGTTGTTCTACCTGCTTTCTGGGCTGAGATGGGGAACCGCTGAATTTTGGAGTCGGCCGGTGACAAAATGTTCCAAACACACCCCATGCACAACTCCACCACGGAAGGTGCCAGACAGGAGTTCTCCTGGTAGTTTTTACACTACCTTGGTAGGCATCTGAAAGACACCACAAAAGTTGTTCTGCCTGCTTTCTGGGCTGAGATGGGGAAACGCTGAATTTTGGAGTCGGCTGGTGACAAAATGTTCCAAAAACACCCCCTGCACAACTCCACCGGGGAAGGTGCCAGACAGGAGTTCTCCTGGTAGTTTTTACATTGCTCCGGTAGGCATCTGAAAGACACCACAAAAGTTGTTCTACATGCTTTCTGGGCTGAGATGGGGAACCGCTGAATTTTGGAGTCGGCCGGTGACAAAATGTTTCACAGACACCCCATGCACAACTCCACCGGGGAAGGTGCCAGACAGGAGTTCTCTTAGTAGTTTTTACACTACCTTGGTAGGCATCTGAAAGACACCACAAAAGTTGTTCTACCTGCTTTCTGGGCTGAGATGGGGAACCGCTGAATTTTGGAGTCGGCCGGTGACAAAATGTTCCAAACACACCCCATGCACAACTCCACCGGGGAAGGTGCCAGACAGGAGTTCTCTTAGTAGTTTTTACACTACCTTGGTAGGCATCTGAAAGACACCACAAAAGTTGTTCTACCTGCTTTCTGGGCTGAGATGGGGAAACGCTGAATTTTGGAGTCGGCTGGTGACAAAATGTTCCAAACACACCCCATGCACAACTCCACCGGGGAAGGTGCCAGACAGGAGTTCTCCTGGTAGTTTTTACACTACCTTGGTAGGCATCTGAAAGACACCACAAAAGTTGTTCTACCTGCTTTCTGGGCTGAGATGGGGAACCGCTGAATTTTGGACTCGGCCGGTGACAAAATGTTTCACAGACACCCCATGCACAACTCCACCGGGGAAGGTGCCAGACAGGAGTTCTCTTGGTAGTTTTTACACTACCTTGGTAGGCATCTGAAAGACACCACAAAAGTTGTTCTTCCTGCTTTCTGTGCTAGGATGGGGAACAGCTGAACTTTGGAGTCGGCTGGTGGCAAAATGTTCCAAACACACCCCCTGCACAACTCCACCGGGGAAGGTGCCAGACAGGAGTTCTCCTGGTAGTTTTTACATTGCTCCGGTAGGCATCTGAAAGACACCACAAAAGTTCTTCTACCTGCTTTCTGGGCTGAGATGGGGAACCGCTGAATTTTGGAGTCGGCCGGTGACAAAATGTTCCACAGACACCCCATGCACAACTCCACCGGGGAAGGTGCCAGGAACGAATTCTGTTGGTAGTTTTTACACTACCTTGGTAGGCAGCTGAAAGGCACAAGAAAAGTTGTTGTACCTGCTTTGTGGGCTGAGATGGGGAACCGCTGAATTTTGGAGTCGGCTGGTGACAAAATGTTCCAAAGACACCCCATGCACAACTCCACCGGGGAAGGTGCCAGACAGGAGTTCTCCTGGTAGTTTTTACATTGCTCCGGTAGGCATCTGAAAGACACCACAAAAGTTGTTGTACCTGCTTTGTGGGCTGAGATGGGGAACCGCTGAATTTTGGACTCGGCTGGTGACAAAATGTTCCAAACACACCCCATGCACAACTCCACCGGGGAAGGTGCCAGACAGGAGTTCTCCTGGTAGTTTTTACACTACCTTGGTAGGCATCTGAAAGACACCACAAAAGTTGTTCTACCTGCTTTCTGGGCTGAGATGGGGAAACGCTGAATTTTGGACTCGGCCGGTGACAAAATGTTCCAAACACACCCCATGCACAACTCCACCGGGGAAGGTGCCAGGAACGAATTCTGTTGGTAGTTTTTACACTACCTTGGTAGGCAGCTGAAAGACACAAGAAAAGTTGTTGTACCTGCTTTCTGGGCTGAGATGGGGAACCGCTGAATTTTGGACTCGGCTGGTGACAAAATGTTCCACAGACACCCCATGCACAACTCCACCGGGGAAGGTGCCAGGAACGAATTCTCTTGGTAGTTTTTACACTACCTTGGTAGGCAGCTGAAAGGCACAAGAAAAGTTGTTGTACCTGCTTTGTGGGCTGAGATGGGGAACCGCTGAATTTTGGAGTCGGCTGGTGACAAAATGTTCCAAACACACCCCATGCACAACTCCACCGGGGAAGGTGCCAGACAGGAGTTCTCTTGGTAGTTTTTACACTACCTTGGTAGGCATCTGAAAGACACCACAAAAGTTGTTCTACCTGCTTTCTGGGCTGAGATGGGGAATCGCTGAATTTTGGACTCGGCCGGTGACAAAATTTTCCCAACACACCCCATGCACAACTCCACCGGGGAAGGTGCCAGACAGGAGTTCTCTTAGTAGTTTTTACACTACCTTGGTAGGCATCTGAAAGACACCACAAAAGTTGTTCTACCTGCTTTCTGGGCTGAGATGGGGAAACGCTGATTTTTGGAGTCGGCTGGTGACAAAATGTTCCAAACACACCCCATGCACAACTCCACCATGGAAGGTGCCAGACAGGAGTTCTCCTGGTAGTTTTTACACTACCTTGGTAGGCATCTGAAAGACACCACAAAAGTTGTTCTACCTGCTTTCTGGGCTGAGATGGGGAACCGCTGAATTTTGGAGTCGGCTGGTGACAAAATGTTCCAAACACACCCCATGCACAACTCCACCGGGGAAGGTGCCAGACAGGAGTTCTCTTCGTAGTTTTTACACTACCTTGGTAGGCATCTGAAAGACACCACAAAAGTTGTTCTACCTGCTTTCTGGGCTGAGATGGGGAATCGCTGAATTTTGGACTCGGCTGGTGACAAAATGTTCCAAACACACCCCCTGCACAACTCCACCGGGGAAGGTGCCAGACAGGAGTTCTCCTGGTAGTTTTTACACTACCTTGGTAGGCATCTGAAAGACACCACAAAAGTTGTTCTACCTGCTTTCTGGGCTGAGATGGGGAATCGCTGAATTTTGGAGTCGGCTGGTGACAAAATGTTCCAAACACACCCCATGCACAACTCCACCGGGGAAGGTGCCAGACAGGAGTTCTCCTGGTAGTTTTTACATTGGTCCGGTAGGCATCTGAAAGACACCACAAAAGTTGTTCTACCTGCTTTCTGGGCTGAGATGGGGAACCGCTGAATTTTGGACTCGGCCGGTGACAAAATGTTCCAAACACACCCCATGCACAACTCCACCGGGGAAGGTGCCAGGAACGAATTCTCTTGGTAGTTTTTACACTACCTTGGTAGGCAGCTGAAAGGCACCACAAAAGTTGTTCTACCTGCTTTCTGGGCTGAGATGGGGAACCGCTGAATTTTGGAGTCGGCTTGTGACAAAATGTTCCAAACACACCCCATGCACAACTCCACCGGGGAAGGTGCCAGACAGGAGTTCTCCTGGTAGTTTTTACACTACCTTGCTAGGCATTTGAAAGGCACCGCAAATGTTGTTCTTCCTGCTTTCTGGGCTGAGATGGGGAACCGCTGAATTTTGGACTCGGCTGGTGACAAAATGTTCCAAACACACCCCATGCACAACTCCACCGGGGAAGGTGCCAGACAGGAGTTCTCTTGGTAGTTTTTACACTACCTTGGTAGGCAGCTGAAAGGCACCACAAAAGTTGTTCTACCTGCTTTCTGGGCTGAGATGGGGAACCGCTGAATTTTGGACTCGGCTGGTGACAAAATGTTCCAAACACACCCCATGCACAACTCCACCGGGGAAGGTGCCAGACAGGAGTTCTCCTGGTAGTTTTTACATTGCTCCGGTAGGCATCTGAAAGACACGACAAAAGTTGTTCTACCTGCTTTCTGGGCTGAGATGGGGAACCGCTGAATTTTGGAGTCGGCCGGTGACAAAATGTTCCACAGACACCCCATGCACAACTCCACCGGGGAAGGTGCCAGGAACGAATTCTGTTGGTAGTTTTTACACTACCTTGGTAGGCATCTGAAAGACACCACAAAAGTTGTTCTACCTGCTTTCTGGGCTGAGATGGGGAACCGCTGAATTTTGGACGCGGCTGGAGACAAAATGTTACACAGACACCCCATGCACAACTCCACCGGGGAAGGTGCCAGGAACGAATTCTCTTGGTAGTTTTTACACTACCTTGGTAGGCAGCTGAAAGGCACAAGAAAAGTTGTTGTACCTGCTTTGTGGGCTGAGATGGGGAACCGCTGAATTTTGGAGTCGGCTGGTGACAAAATGTTCCAAACACACCCCATGCACAACTCCACCGGGGAAGGTGCCAGACAGGAGTTCTCTTAGTAGTTTTTACACTACCTTGGTAGGCATCTGAAAGACACCACAAAAGTTGTTCTACCTGCTTTCTGGGCTGAGATGGGGAACCGCTGAATTTTGGACTCGGCTGGTGACAAAATGTTCCAAACACACCCCATGCACAACTCCACCGGGGAAGGTGCCAGACAGGAGTTCTCTTGGTAGTTTTTACACTACCTTGGTAGGCATCTGAAAGACACCACAAAAGTTGTTCTACCTGCTTTCTGGGCTGAGATGGGGAATCGCTGAATTTTGGACTCGGCCGGTGACAAAATTTTCCAAACACACCCCATGCACAACTCCACCGGGGAAGGTGCCAGACAGGAGTTCTCTTAGTAGTTTTTACACTACCTTGGTAGGCATCTGAAAGACACCACAAAAGTTGTTCTACCTGCTTTCTGGGCTGAGATGGGGAAACGCTGAATTTTGGAGTCGGCTGGTGACAAAATGTTCCAAACACACCCCATGCACAACTCCACCACGGAAGGTGCCAGACAGGAGTTCTCCTGGTAGTTTTTACATTGCTCCGGTAGGCATCTGAAAGACACCACAAAAGTTCTTCTACCTGCTTTCTGGGCTGAGATGGGGAACCGCTGAATTTTGGAGTCGGCTGGTGACAAAATGTTCCAAACACACCCCCTGCACAACTCCACCGGGGAAGGTGCCAGACAGGAGTTCTCCTGGTAGTTTTTACACTACCTTGGTAGGCATCTGAAAGACACCAGAAAAGTTGTTCTACCTGCTTTCTGGGCTGAGATGGGGAACCGCTGAATTTTGGAGTCGGCTGGTGACAAAATGTTCCAAACACACCCCATGCACAACTCCACCGGGGAAGGTGCCAGACAGGAGTTCTCCTGGTAGTTTTTACATTGGTCCGGTAGGCATCTGAAAGACACCACAAAAGTTGTTCTACCTGCTTTCTGGGCTGAGATGGGGAACCGCTGAATTTTGGACTCGGCCGGTGACAAAATGTTCCAAACACACCCCATGCACAACTCCACCGGGGAAGGTGCCAGGAACGAATTCTGTTGTTAGTTTTTACACTACCTTGGTAGGCAGCTGAAAGGCACAAGAAAAGTTGTTGTACCTGCTTTGTGGGCTGAGATGGGGAACCGCTGAATTTTGGAGTCGGCTGGTGACAAAATGTTCCAAACACACCCCCTGCACAACTCCACCGGGGAAGGTGCCAGACAGGAGTTCTCCTGGTAGTTTTTACATTGCTCCGGTAGGCATCTGAAAGACACCACAAAAGTTGTTCTACCTGCTTTCTGGGCTGAGATGGGGAACAGCTGAATTTTGGACTCGGCTGGTGAAAAATGTTCCAAACACACCCCATGCACAACTCCACCACGGAAGGTGCCAGACAGGAGTTCTCCTGGTAGTTTTTACACTACCTTGGTAGGCATCTGAAAGACACCACAAAAGTTGTTCTACCTGCTTTCTGGGCTGAGATGGGGAACCGCTGAATTTTGGAGTCGGCTGGTGACAAAATGTTCCAAACACACCCCATGCACAACTCCACCGGGGAAGGTGCCAGACAGGAGTTCTCTTCGTAGTTTTTACACTACCTTGGTAGGCATCTGAAAGACACCACAAAAGTTGTTCTACCTGCTTTCTGGGCTGAGATGGGGAATCGCTGAATTTTGGACTCGGCTGGTGATAAAATGTTCCAAACACACCCCCTGCACAACTCCACCGGGGAAGGTGCCAGACAGGAGTTCTCCTGGTAGTTTTTACATTGCTCCGGTAGGCATCTGAAAGACACCACAAAAGTTGTTCTACCTGCTTTCTGGGCTGAGATGGGGAACCGCTGAATTTTGGAGTCGGCCGGTGACAAAATGTTCCACAGACACCCCATGCACAACTCCACCGGGGAAGGTGCCAGACAGGAGTTCTCCTGGTAGTTTTTACACTACCTTGGTAGGCATCTGAAAGACACCACAAAAGTTGTTCTGCCTGCTTTCTGGGCTGAGATGGGGAACCGCTGAATTTTGGAGTCGGCTGGTGACAAAATGTTCCAAAAACACCCCCTGCACAACTCCACCGGGGAAGGTGCCAGACAGGAGTTCTCCTGGTAGTTTTTACATTGCTCCGGTAGGCATCTGAAAGACACCACAAAAGTTGTTCTACATGCTTTCTGGGCTGAGATGGGGAACCGCTGAATTTTGGAGTCGGCCGGTGACAAAATGTTTCACAGACACCCCATGCACAACTCCACCGGGAAAGGTGCCAGGAACGAATTCTGTTGGTAGTTTTTACACTACCTTGGTAGGCAGCTGAAAGGCACCACAAAAGTTGTTCTTCCTGCTTTCTGGGCTAGGATGGGGAACCGCTGAACTTTGGAGTCGGCCGGTGACAAAATGTTCCACAGACACCCCATGCACAACTCCACCGGGGAAGGTGCCAGGAACGAATTCTCTTGGTAGTTTTTACACTACCTTTGTAGGCAGCTGAAAGGCACAAGAAAAGTTGTTGTACCTGCTTTGTGGGCTGAGATGGGGAACCGCTGAATTTTGGAGTCGGCTGGTGACAAAATGTTCCAAACACACCCCCTGCACAACTCCACCAGGGAAGGTGCCAGACAGGAGTTCTCTTAGTAGTTTTTACACTACCTTGGTAGGCATCTGAAAGACACCACAAAAGTTGTTCTACCTGCTTTCTGGGCTGAGATGGGGAAACGCTGATTTTTGGAGTCGGCTGGTGACAAAATGTTCCAAACACACCCCATGCACAACTCCACCACGGAAGGTGCCAGACAGGAGTTCTCCTGGTAGTTTTTACTCTACCTTGGTAGGCATCTGAAAGACACCACAAAAGTTGTTCTACCTGCTTTCTGGGCTGAGATGGGGAACAGCTGAATTTTGGACTCGGCTGGTGATAAAATGTTCCAAACACACCCCCTGCACAACTCCACCGGGGAAGGTGCCAGACAGGAGTTCTCCTGGTAGTTTTTACATTGCTCCGGTAGGCATCTGAAAGACACCACAAAAGTTGTTCTACCTGCTTTCTGGGCTGAGATGGGGAACCGCTGAATTTTGGACTCGGCCGGTGACAAAATGTTTCACAGACACCCCATGCACAACTCCACCGGGGAAGGTGCCAGACAGGAGTTCTCTTGGTAGTTTTTACACTACCTTGGTAGGCATCTGAAAGACACCACAAAAGTTGTTCTTCCTGCTTTCTGTGCTAGGATGGGGAACAGCTGAACTTTGGAGTCGGCTGGTGGCAAAATGTTCCAAACACACCCCCTGCACAACTCCACCGGGGAAGGTGCCAGACAGGAGTTCTCCTGGTAGTTTTTACATTGCTCCGGTAGGCATCTGAAAGACACCACAAAAGTTCTTCTACCTGCTTTCTGGGCTGAGATGGGGAACCGCTGAATTTTGGAGTCGGCCGGTGACAAAATGTTCCACAGACACCCCATGCACAACTCCACCGGGGAAGGTGCCAGGAACGAATTCTGTTGGTAGTTTTTACACTACCTTGGTAGGCAGCTGAAAGGCACAAGAAAAGTTGTTGTACCTGCTTTGTGGGCTGAGATGGGGAACCGCTGAATTTTGGAGTCGGCTGGTGACAAAATGTTCCAAACACACCCCCTGCACAACTCCACCGGGGAAGGTGCCAGACAGGAGTTCTCCTGGTAGTTTTTACATTGCTCCGGTAGGCATCTGAAAGACACCACAAAAGTTGTTGTACCTGCTTTGTGGGCTGAGATGGGGAACCGCTGAATTTTGGACTCGGCTGGTGACAAAATGTTCCAAACACACCCCATGCACAACTCCACCGGGGAAGGTGCCAGACAGGAGTTCTCCTGGTAGTTTTTACACTACCTTGGTAGGCATCTGAAAGACACCACAAAAGTTGTTCTACCTGCTTTCTGGGCTGAGATGGGGAAACGCTGAATTTTGGACTCGGCCGGTGACAAAATGTTCCAAACACACCCCATGCACAACTCCACCGGGGAAGGTGCCAGGAACGAATTCTGTTGGTAGTTTTTACACTACCTTGGTAGGCAGGTGAAAGACACAAGAAAAGTTGTTGTACCTGCTTTCTGGGCTGAGATGGGGAACCGCTGAATTTTGGACTCGGCTGGTGACAAAATGTTCCACAGACACCCCATGCACAACTCCACCGGGGAAGGTGCCAGGAACGAATTCTCTTGGTAGTTTTTACACTACCTTGGTAGGCAGCTGAAAGGCACAAGAAAAGTTGTTGTACCTGCTTTGTGGGCTGAGATGGGGAACCGCTGAATTTTGGAGTCGGCCGGTGAAAAAATGTTCCAAACACACCCCATGCACAACTCCACCGGGGAAGGTGCCAGACAGGAGTTCTCTTAGTAGTTTCTACACTACCTTGGTAGGCATCTGAAAGACACCACAAAAGTTGTTCTACCTGCTTTCTGGGCTGAGATGGGGAACCGCTGAATTTTGGAGTCGGCTGGTGACAAAATGTTCCAAACACACCCCATGCACAACTCCACCGGGGAAGGTGCCAGACAGGAGTTCTCTTGGTAGTTTTTACACTACCTTGGTAGGCATCTGAAAGACACCACAAAAGTTGTTCTACCTGCTTTCTGGGCTGAGATGGGGAATCGCTGAATTTTGGACTCGGCCGGTGACAAAATTTTCCCAACACACCCCATGCACAACTCCACCGGGGAAGGTGCCAGACAGGAGTTCTCTTAGTAGTTTTTACACTACCTTGGTAGGCATCTGAAAGACACCACAAAAGTTGTTCTACCTGCTTTCTGGGCTGAGATGGGGAAACGCTGAATTTTGGACTCGGCCGGTGACAAAATGTTCCAAACACACCCCATGCACAACTCCACCGGGGAAGGTGCCAGGAACGAATTCTGTTGGTAGTTTTTACACTACCTTGGTAGGCAGCTGAAAGACACAAGAAAAGTTGTTGTACCTGCTTTCTGGGCTGAGATGGGGAACCGCTGAATTTTGGACTCGGCTGGTGACAAAATGTTCCACAGACACCCCATGCACAACTCCACCGGGGAAGGTGCCAGGAACGAATTCTCTTGGTAGTTTTTACACTACCTTGGTAGGCAGCTGAAAGGCACAAGAAAAGTTGTTGTACCTGCTTTGTGGGCTGAGATGGGGAACCGCTGAATTTTGGAGTCGGCTGGTGACAAAATGTTCCAAACACACCCCATGCACAACTCCACCGGGGAAGGTGCCAGACAGGAGTTCTCTTAGTAGTTTCTACACTACCTTGGTAGGCATCTGAAAGACACCACAAAAGTTGTTCTACCTGCTTTCTGGGCTGAGATGGGGAACCGCTGAATTTTGGAGTCGGCTGGTGACAAAATGTTCCAAACACACCCCATGCACAACTCCACCGGGGAAGGTGCCAGACAGGAGTTCTCCTGGTAGTTTTTACACTACCTTGGTAGGCATCTGAAAGACACCACAAAAGTTGTTCTACCTGCTTTCTGGGCTGAGATGGGGAATCGCTGAATTTTGGACTCGGCCGGTGACAAAATTTTCCCAACACACCCCATGCACAACTCCACCGGGGAAGGTGCCAGACAGGAGTTCTCTTAGTAGTTTTTACACTACCTTGGTAGGCATCTGAAAGACACCACAAAAGTTGTTCTACCTGCTTTCTGGGCTGAGATGGGGAACCGCTGAATTTTGGAGTCGGCTGGTGACAAAATGTTCCAAACACACCCCATGCACAACTCCACCGGGGAAGGTGCCAGACAGGAGTTCTCCTGGTAGTTTTTACACTACCTTGGTAGGCATCTGAAAGACACCACAAAAGTTGTTCTACCTGCTTTCTGGGCTGAGATGGGGAACCGCTGAATTTTGGAGTCGGCTGGTGACAAAATGTTCCAAACACACCCCATGCACAACTCCACCGGGGAAGGTGCCAGACAGGAGTTCTCCTGGTAGTTTTTACACTACCTTGGTAGGCATCTGAAAGACACCACAAAAGTTGTTCTACCTGCTTTCTGGGCTGAGATGGGGAATCGCTGAATTTTGGACTCGGCTGGTGATAAAATGTTCCAAACACACCCCCTGCACAACTCCACCGGGGAAGGTGCCAGACAGGAGTTCTCCTGGTAGTTTTTACATTGGTCCGGTAGGCATCTGAAAGACACCACAAAAGTTGTTCTACCTGCTTTCTGGGCTGAGATGGGGAACCGCTGAATTTTGGAGTCGGCCGGTGACAAAATGTTCCAAACACACCCCATGCACAACTCCACCACGGAAGGTGCCAGACAGGAGTTCTCCTGGTAGTTTTTACACTACCTTGGTAGGCATCTGAAAGACACCACAAAAGTTGTTCTGCCTGCTTTCTGGGCTGAGATGGGGAACCGCTGAATTTTGGAGTCGGCTGGTGACAAAATGTTCCAAACACACCCCCTGCACAACTCCACCGGGGAAGGTGCCAGACAGGAGTTCTCCTGGTAGTTTTTACATTGCTCCGGTAGGCATCTGAAAGACACCACAAAAGTTGTTCTACCTGCTTTCTGGGCTGAGATGGGGAACCGCTGAATTTTGGAGTCGGCCGGTGACAAAATGTTCCACAGACACCCCATGCACAACTCCACCGGGGAAGGTGCCAGGAACGAATTCTGTTGGTAGTTTTTACACTACCTTGGTAGGCAGCTGAAAGGCACCACAAAAGTTGTTCTTCCTGCTTTCTGGGCTAGGATGGGGAACCGCTGAACTTTGGAGTCGGCCGGTGACAAAATGTTCCACAGACACCCCATGCACAACTCCACCGGGGAAGGTGCCAGGAACGAATTCTCTTGGTAGTTTTTACACTACCTTTGTAGGCAGCTGAAAGGCACAAGAAAAGTTGTTGTACCTGCTTTGTGGGCTGAGATGGGGAACCGCTGAATTTTGGAGTCGGCTGGTGACAAAATGTTCCAAACACACCCCATGCACAACTCCACCAGGGAAGGTGCCAGACAGGAGTTCTCTTAGTAGTTTTTACACTACCTTGGTAGGCATCTGAAAGACACCACAAAAGTTGTTCTACCTGCTTTCTGGGCTGAGATGGGGAACCGATGAATTTTGGAGTCGGCTGGTGACAAAATGTTCCAAACACACCCCATGCACAACTCCACCGGGGAAGGTGCCAGACAGGAGTTCTCCTGGTAGTTTTTACTCTACCTTGGTAGGCATCTGAAAGACACCACAAAAGTTGTTCTACCTGCTTTCTGGGCTGAGATGGGGAACAGCTGAATTTTGGACTCGGCTGGTGATAAAATGTTCCAAACACACCCCCTGCACAACTCCACCGGGGAAGGTGCCAGACAGGAGTTCTCCTGGTAGTTTTTACATTGCTCCGGTAGGCATCTGAAAGACACCACAAAAGTTGTTCTACCTGCTTTCTGGGCTGAGATGGGGAACCGCTGAATTTTGGACTCGGCCGGTGACAAAATGTTTCACAGACACCCCATGCACAACTCCACCGGGGAAGGTGCCAGACAGGAGTTCTCTTGGTAGTTTTTACACTACCTTGGTAGGCATTTGAAAGGCACCACAAAAGTTGTTCTTCCTGCTTTCTGTGCTAGGATGGGGAACAGCTGAACTTTGGAGTCGGCTGGTGACAAAATGTTCCAAACACACCCCCTGCACAACTCCACCGGGGAAGGTGCCAGACAGGAGTTCTCCTGGTAGTTTTTACATTGCTCCGGTAGGCATCTGAAAGACACCACAAAAGTTCTTCTACCTGCTTTCTGGGCTGAGATGGGGAACCGCTGAATTTTGGAGTCGGCCGGTGACAAAATGTTCCACAGACACCCCATGCACAACTCCACCGGGGAAGGTGCCAGGAACGAATTCTGTTGGTAGTTTTTACACTACCTTGGTAGGCAGCTGAAAGGCACAAGAAAAGTTGTTGTACCTGCTTTGTGGGCTGAGATGGGGAACCGCTGAATTTTGGAGTCGGCTGGTGACAAAATGTTCCAAACACACCCCCTGCACAACTCCACCGGGGAAGGTGCCAGACAGGAGTTCTCCTGGTAGTTTTTACATTGCTCCGGTAGGCATCTGAAAGACACCACAAAAGTTGTTGTACCTGCTTTGTGGGCTGAGATGGGGAACCGCTGAATTTTGGACTCGGCTGGTGACAAAATGTTCCAAACACACCCCATGCACAACTCCACCGGGGAAGGTGCCAGACAGGAGTTCTCCTGGTAGTTTTTACACTACCTTGGTAGGCATCTGAAAGACACCACAAAAGTTGTTCTACCTGCTTTCTGGGCTGAGATGGGGAAACGCTGAATTTTGGACTCGGCCGGTGACAAAATGTTCCACAGACACCCCATGCACAACTCCACCGGGGAAGGTGCCAGGAACGAATTCTGTTGGTAGTTTTTACACTACCTTGGTAGGCAGCTGAAAGACACAAGAAAAGTTGTTGTACCTGCTTTCTGGGCTGAGATGGGGAACCGCTGAATTTTGGAGTCGGCTGGTGACAAAATGTTCCAAACACACCCCATGCACAACTCCACCGGGGAAGGTGCCAGACAGGAGTTCTCCTGGTAGTTTTTACACTACCTTGGTAGGCATCTGAAAGACACCACAAAAGTTGTTCTACCTGCTTTCTGGGCTGAGATGGGGAAACGCTGAATTTTGGACTCGGCTGGTGACAAAATGTTCCAAACACACCCCATGCACAACTCCACCGGGGAAGGTGCCAGACAGGAGTTCTCTTGGTAGTTTTTACACTACCTTGGTAGGCATCTGAAAGGCACCACAAAAGTTGTTCGTCCTGCTTTCTGGGCTGAGATGGGGAAACGCTGAATTTTGGACTCGGCTGGTGACAAAATGTTCCAAACACACCCCATGCACAACTCCACCGGGGAAGGTGCCAGACAGGAGTTCTCTTGGTAGTTTTTACACTACCTTGGTAGGCATCTGAAAGACACCACAAAAGTTGTTCTACCTGCTTTCTGGGCTGAGATGGGGAATCGCTGAATTTTGGACCCGGCCGGTGACAAAATTTTCCCAACACACCCCATGTACAACTCCACCGGGGAAGGTGCCAGACAGGAGTTCTCTTAGTAGTTTTTACACTACCTTGGTAGGCATCTGAAAGACACCACAAAAGTTGTTCTACCTGCTTTCTGGGCTGAGATGGGGAACCGCTGAATTTTGGAGTCGGCTGGTGACAAAATGTTCCAAACACACCCCATGCACAACTCCACCGGGGAAGGTGCCAGACAGGAGTTCTCCTGGTAGTTTTTACACTACCTTGGTAGGCATCTGAAAGACACCACAAAAGTTGTTCTACCTGCTTTCTGGGCTGAGATGGGGAATCGCTGAATTTTGGACTCGGCTGGTGACAAAATGTTCCAAACACACCCCATGCACAACTCCACCGGGGAAGGTGCCAGACAGGAGTTCTCCTGGTAGTTTTTACATTGCTCCGGTAGGCATCTGAAAGACACCACAAAAGTTGTTCTACCTGCTTTCTGGGCTGAGATGGGGAAACGCTGAATTTTGGAGTCGGCTGGTGACAAAATGTTCCAAACACACCCCCTGCACAACTCCACCGGGGAAGGTGCCAGACAGGAGTTCTCCTGGTAGTTTTTACACTACCTTGGTAGGCATCTGAAAGACACCACAAAAGTTGTTCTACCTGCTTTCTGGGCTGAGATGGGGAACCGCTGAATTTTGGAGTCGGCTTGTGACAAAATGTTCCAAACACACCCCATGCACAACTCCACCGGGGAAGGTGCCAGACAGGAGTTCTCCTGGTAGTTTTTACATTGGTCCGGTAGGCATCTGAAAGACACCACAAAAGTTGTTCTACCTGCTTTCTGGGCTGAGATGGGGAAGCGCTGAATTTTGGACTCGGCCGGTGACAAAATGTTCCAAACACACCCCATGCACAACTCCACCGGGGAAGGTGCCAGGAACGAATTCTGTTGTTAGTTTTTACACTACCTTGGTAGGCAGCTGAAAGGCACCACAAAAGTTGTTCTACCTGCTTTCTGGGCTGAGATGGGGAACCGCTGAATTTTGGAGTCGGCTTGTGACAAAATGTTCCAAACACACCCCATGCACAACTCCACCAGGGAA
>NW_026599305.1:300000-408739 GCF_023634085.1 Falco cherrug | reverse complement strand
ACGCTGAATTTTGGAGTCGGCCGGTTAAAAAATGTTCCAAACACACCCCCTGCACAACTCCACCGGGGAAGGTGCCAGACAGGAGTTCTCTTGGTAGTTTTTACACTACCTTGGTAGGCATCTGAAAGACACCACAAAAGTTGTTCTACCTGCTTTCTGGGCTGAGATGGGGAAACGCTGAATTTTGGAGTCGGCTGGTGACAAAATGTTCCAAAGACACCCCCCTGCACAACTCCACCGGGGAAGGTGCCAGACAGGAATTCTCTTAGTAGTTTTTACACTACCTTGGTAGGCAGCTGAAAGGCAGCACAAAAGTTGTTCTACCTGCTTTCTGGGCTGAGATGGGGAACCGCTGAATTTTGGAGTCGGCCGGTGACAAAATGTTCCAAACACACCCCCTGCACAACTCCACCGGGGAAGGTGCCAGACAGGAGTTCTCCTGGTAGTTTTTACATTGCTCCGGTAGGCATCTGAAAGACACCACAAAAGTTGTTCTACCTGCTTTCTGGGCTGAGATGGGGAACCGCTGAATTTTGGAGTCGGCCGGTGACAAAATGTTCCAAACACACCCCATGCACAACTCCACCGGGGAAGGTGCCAGACAGGAGTTCTCTTAGTAGTTTTTATGCTACCTTGGTAGGCAGCTGAAAGGCACCACAAAAGTTGTTCTACCTGCTTTCTGGGCTGAGATGGGGAACCGCTGAATTTTGGAGTCGGCTGGTGACAAAATGTTCCAAACACACCCCATGCACAACTCCACCACGGAAGGTGCCAGACAGGAGTTTCTCCTGGTAGTTTTTACATTGCTCCGGTAGGCATCTGAAAGACACCACAAAAGTTGTTCTACCTGCTTTCTGGGCTGAGATGGGGAACCGCTGAATTTTGGACTCGGCCGGTGACAAAATGTTTCAAAGACACCCCATGCACAACTCCACCGGGGAAGGTGCCAGACAAGCGTTCTCTTGATAGTTTTTACACTACCTTGGTAGGCATCTAAAAGACACCACAAAAGTTGTTCTACCTGCTTTCTGGGCTGAGATGGGGAACCGCTGAATTTTGGAGTCGGCTGGTGACAAAATGTTCCAAACACACCCCATGCACAACTCCACCGGGGAAGGTGCCAGGCAGGAGTTCTCCTGGTAGTTTTTTACATTGCTCCGGTAGGCATCTGAAAGACACCACAAAAGTTGTTCTACCTGCTTTCTGGGCTGAGATGGGGAAATGCTGAATTTTGGAGTCGGCCGGTGACAAAATGTTCCAAACACACCCCATGCACAACTCCACCGGGGAAGGTGCCAGGCAGGAGTTCTCCTGGTAGTTTTTACACTACCTTGGTAGGCAGCTGAAAGGCAGCACAAAAGTTGTTCTACCTGCTTTCTGGGCTGAGATGGGGAATCGCTGAATTTTGGACTCGGCCGGTGACAAAATGTTCCAAACACACCCCATGCACAACTCCACCGGGGAAGGTGCCAGGCAGGAGTTCTCCTGGTAGTTTTTACACTACCTTGGTAGGCAGCTGAAAGGCACCACAAAAGTTGTTCCACCTGCTTTCTGGGCTGAGATGGGGAACCGCTGAATTTTGGAGTCGGCCGGTGACAAAATGTTCCAAAGACACCCCCTGCACAACTCCACCACGGAAGGTGCCAGACAGGAGTTCTCTTAGTAGTTTTTACACTACCTTGGTAGGCAGCTGAAAGGCACCACAAAAGTTGTTCTATCTGCTTTCTGGGCTGAGATGGGGAATCGCTGAATTTTGGACTCGGCCGGTGACAAAATGTTCCAAACACACCCCCTGCACAACTCCACCGGGGAAGGTGCCAGACAGGAGTTCTCCTGGTAGTTTTTACATTGCTCCGGTAGGCATCTGAAAGACACCACAAAAGTTGTTCTACCTGCTTTCTGGGCTGAGATGGGGAACCGTTGAATTTTGGAGTCGGCTGGTGACAAAATGTTCCAAACACACCCCATGCACAACTCCACCGGGGAAGGTGCCAGACAGGAGTTCTCCTGGTAGTTTTTACATTGCTCCGGTAGGCATCAAAAGGACACCACAAAAGTTGTTCTACCTGGTTTCTGGGCTGAGATGGGGAAACGCTGAATTTTGGAGTCGGGCCGGTGACAAAATGTTCCAAACACACCCCCTGCACAACTCCACCGGGGAAGGTGCCAGACAGGAATTCTCTTAGTAGTTTTTTACACTACCTTGGTAGGCAGCTGAAAGGCAGCACAAAAGTTGTTCTACCTGCTTTCTGGGCTGAGATGGGGAAACGCTGAATTTTGGAGTCGGCCGGTGACAAAATGTTCCAAACACACCCCATGCACAACTCCACCGGGGAAGGTGCCAGGCAGGAGTTCTCCTGGTAGTTTTTACACTACCTTGGTAGGCATTTGAAAGACACCACAAAAGTTGTTCTACCTGCTTTCTGGGCTGAGATGGGGAAACGCTGAATTTTGGAGTCGGCCGGTGACAAAATGTTCCAAACACACCCCATGCACAACTCCACCGGGGAAGGTGCCAGACAGGAGTTCTCCTGGTAGTTTTTTACATTGCTCCGGTAGGCATCAAAAGGACACCACAAAAGTTGTTCTACCTGCTTTCTGGGCTGAGATGGGGAACCGCTGAATTTTGGAGTCGGCCGGTGACAAAATGTTCCAAACACACCCCATGCACAACTCCACCGGGGAAGGTGCCAGACAGGAGTTGTCTTGGTAGTTTCTACACTACCTTGGTAGGCATTTGAAAGGCACCACAAAAGTTGTTCTACCTGCTTTCTGGGCTGAGATGGGGAACCGCTGAATTTTGGAGTCGGCTGGTGACAAAATGTTCCAAACACACCCCCTGCACAACTCCACCGGGGAAGGTGCCAGGCAGGAGTTCTCCTGTTAGTTTTTACATTGCTCCGGTAGGCATCTGAAAGACACCACAAAAGTTGTTCTATCTGCTTTCTGGGCTGAGATGGGGAATCGCTGAATTTTGGACTCGGCCGGTGACAAAATGTTCCAAAGACACCCCATGCACAACTCCACCGGGGAAGGTGCCAGACAGGAGTTCTCTTAGTAGTTTTTACGCTACCTTGGTAGGCAGCTGAAAGGCACCACAAAAGTTATTCTACCTGCTTTCTGGGCTGAGATGGGGAAACGCTGAATTTTGGAGTCGGCCGGTGACAAAATGTTCCAAACACACCCCATGCACAACTCCACCGGGGAAGGTGCCAGACAGGAGTTCTCTTGGTAGTTTCTACACTACCTTGGTAGGCATTTGAAAGGCACCACAAAAGTTGTTCTACCTGCTTTCTGGGCTGAGATGGGGAACCGCTGAATTTTGGAGTCGGCTGGTGACAAAATGTTCCAAACACACCCCATGCACAACTCCACCACGGAAGGTGCCAGACAGGAGTTCTCCTGGTAGTTTTTACACTACCTTGGTAGGCATCTGAAAGACACCACAAAAGTTGTTCTATCTGCTTTCTGGGCTGAGATGGGGAAACGCTGAATTTTGGACTCGGCCGGTGACAAAATGTTCCAAAGACACCCCCTGCACAACTCCACCGGGGAAGGTGCCAGACAGGAGTTCTCCTGGTAGTTTTTACATTGCTCCGGTAGGCATCTGAAAGACACCACAAAAGTTGTTCTACCTGCTTTCTGGGCTGAGATGGGGAACCGCTGAATTTTGGAGTCGGCTGGTGACAAAAAGTTTCCAAAAACACCCCCTGCACAACTCCACCGGGGAAGGTGCCAGACAGGAGTTCTCCTGGTAGTTTTTACATTGCTCCGGTAGGCATCTGAAAGACACCACAAAAGTTGTTCTATCTGCTTTCTGGGCTGAGATGGGGAATCGCTGAATTTTGGACTCGGCCGGTGACAAAATGTTCCAAAGACACCCCCTGCACAACTCCACCGGGGAAGGTGCCAGACAGGAGTTCTCTTAGTAGTTTTTACGCTACCTTGGTAGGCAGCTGAAAGGCACCACAAAAGTTGTTCTACCTGCTTTCTGGGCTGAGATGGGGAACCGCTGAATTTTGGAGTCGGCTGGTGACAAAATGTTCCAAACACACCCCATGCACAACTCCACCACGGAAGGTGCCAGACAGGAGTTCTCCTGGTAGTTTTTACATTGCTCCGGTAGGCATCTGAAAGACACCACAAAAGTTGTTCTACCTGCTTTCTGGGCTGAGATGGGGAAACGCTGAATTTTGGACTCGGCCGGTGACAAAATGTTCCAAACACACCCCATGCACAACTCCACCGGGGAAGGTGCCAGACAGGAGTTCTCCTGGTAGTTTTTACACTACCTTGGTAGGCATTTGAAAGACACCACAAAAGTTGTTCTACCTGCTTTCTGGGCTGAGATGGGGAACCGCTGAATTTTGGAGTCGGCCGGTGACAAAATGTTCCAAACACACCCCATGCACAACTCCACCGGGGAAGGTGCCAGACAAGCGTTCTCTTGATAGTTTTTACACTACCTTGGTAGGCATCTAAAAGACACCAAAAAAGTTGTTCTACCTGCTTTCTGGGCTGAGATGGGGAACCGCTGAATTTTGGACTCGGCTGGTGACAAAATGTTCCAAACACACCCCATGCACAACTCCACCGGGGAAGGTGCCAGACAGGAGTTCTCCTGGTAGTTTTTACATTGCTCCGGTAGGCATCTGAAAGACACCACAAAAGTTGTTCTACCTGCTTTCTGGGCTGAGATGGGGAAACGCTGAATTTTGGAGTCGGCCGGTGACAAAATGTTCCAAACACACCCCATGCACAACTCCACCGGGGAAGGTGCCAGGCAGGAGTTCTCCTGGTAGTTTTTACACTACCTTGGTAGGCATCTAAAAGACACCACAAAAGTTGTTCTACCTGCTTTCTGGGCTGAGATGGGGAAACGCTGAATTTTGGAGTCGGCCGGTGACAAAATGTTCCAAACACACCCCCTGCACAACTCCACCGGGGAAGGTGCCAGACAGGAGTTCTCCTGGTAGTTTTTACAATACCTTGGTAGGCATTTGAAAGACACCACAAAAGTTGTTCTACCTGCTTTCTGGGCTGAGATGGGGAACCGCTGAATTTTGGAGTCGGCCGGTGACAAAATGTTCCAAACACACCCCATGCACAACTCCACCGGGGAAGGTGCCAGACAGGAGTTCTCCTGGTAGTTTTTACACTACCTTGGTAGGCAGCTGAAAGGCACCACAAAAGTTGTTCCACCTGCTTTCTGGGCTGAGATGGGGAACCGCTGAATTTTGGAGTCGGCCGGTGACAAAATGTTCCAAAGACACCCCCTGCACAACTCCACCACGGAAGGTGCCAGACAGGAGTTCTCTTAGTAGTTTTTACACTACCTTGGTAGGCATCTGAAAGGCACCACAAAAGTTGTTCTATCTGCTTTCTGGGCTGAGATGGGGAATCGCTGAATTTTGGACTCGGCCGGTGACAAAATGTTCCAAACACACCCCCTGCACAACTCCACCGGGGAAGGTGCCAGACAGGAGTTCTCCTGGGAGTTTTTACATTGCTCCGGTAGGCATCTGAAAGACACCACAAAAGTTGTTCTACCTGCTTTCTGGGCTGAGATGGGGAACCGTTGAATTTTGGAGTCGGCTGGTGACAAAATGTTCCAAACACACCCCCTGCACAACTCCACCGGGGAAGGTGCCAGACAGGAGTTCTCCTGGTAGTTTTTACATTGCTCCGGTAGGCAGCTGAAAGACACCACAAAAGTTGTTCTACCTGCTTTCTGGGCTGAGATGGGGAACCGCTGAATTTTGGAGTCGGCTGGTGACAAAAAGTTTCCAAAAACACCCCATGCACAACTCCACCACGGAAGGTGCCAGACAGGAGTTCTCCTGGTAGTTTTTACATTGCTCCGGTAGGCATCTGAAAGACACCACAAAAGTTGTTCTATCTGCTTTCTGGGCTGAGATGGGGAATCGCTGAATTTTGGACTCGGCCGGTGACAAAATGTTCCAAAGACACCCCCTGCACAACTCCACCGGGGAAGGTGCCAGACAGGAGTTCTCTTAGTAGTTTTTACGCTACCTTGGTAGGCAGCTGAAAGGCACCACAAAAGTTGTTCTACCTGCTTTCTGGGCTGAGATGGGGAACCGCTGAATTTTGGAGTCGGCTGGTGACAAAATGTTCCAAACACACCCCCTGCACAACTCCACCGGGGAAGGTGCCAGACAGGAGTTCTCCTGGTAGTTTTTACATTGCTCCGGTAGGCATCTGAAAGACACCACAAAAGTTGTTCTACCTGCTTTCTGGGCTGAGATGGGGAAACGCTGAATTTTGGACTCGGCCGGTGACAAAATGTTCCAAACACACCCCATGCACAACTCCACCGGGGAAGGTGCCAGGCAGGAGTTCTCCTGGTAGTTTTTACACTACCTTGGTAGGCATTTGAAAGACACCACAAAAGTTGTTCTACCTGCTTTCTGGGCTGAGATGGGGAACCGCTGAATTTTGGAGTCGGCCGGTGACAAAATGTTCCAAAGACACCCCATGCACAACTCCACCGGGGAAGGTGCCAGACAAGCGTTCTCTTGATAGTTTTTACACTACCTTGGTAGGCATCTAAAAGACACCAAAAAAGTTGTTCTACCTGCTTTCTGGGCTGAGATGGGGAACCGCTGAATTTTGGACTCGGCTGGTGACAAAATGTTCCAAACACACCCCCTGCACAACTCCACCGGGGAAGGTGCCAGACAGGAGTTCTCCTGGTAGTTTTTACATTGCTCCGGTAGGCATCTGAAAGACACCACAAAAGTTGTTCTATCTGCTTTCTGGGCTGAGATGGGGAATCGCTGAATTTTGGACTCGGCCGGTGACAAAATGTTCCAAAGACACCCCCTGCACAACTCCACCGGGGAAGGTGCCAGACAGGAGTTCTCTTAGTAGTTTTTACGCTACCTTGGTAGGCAGCTGAAAGGCACCACAAAAGTTGTTCTACCTGCTTTCTGGGCTGAGATGGGGAACCGCTGAATTTTGGAGTCGGCTGGTGACAAAATGTTCCAAACACACCCCATGCACAACTCCACCACGGAAGGTGCCAGACAGGAGTTCTCCTGGTAGTTTTTACATTGCTCCGGTAGGCATCTGAAAGACACCACAAAAGTTGTTCTACCTGCTTTCTGGGCTGAGATGGGGAAACGCTGAATTTTGGACTCGGCCGGTGACAAAATGTTCCAAACACACCCCATGCACAACTCCACCGGGGAAGGTGCCAGACAGGAGTTCTCCTGGTAGTTTTTACACTACCTTGGTAGGCATTTGAAAGACACCACAAAAGTTGTTCTACCTGCTTTCTGGGCTGAGATGGGGAACCGCTGAATTTTGGAGTCGGCCGGTGACAAAATGTTCCAAACACACCCCATGCACAACTCCACCGGGGAAGGTGCCAGACAAGCGTTCTCTTGATAGTTTTTACACTACCTTGGTAGGCATCTAAAAGACACCAAAAAAGTTGTTCTACCTGCTTTCTGGGCTGAGATGGGGAACCGCTGAATTTTGGACTCGGCTGGTGACAAAATGTTCCAAACACACCCCATGCACAACTCCACCGGGGAAGGTGCCAGACAGGAGTTCTCCTGGTAGTTTTTACATTGCTCCGGTAGGCATCTGAAAGACACCACAAAAGTTGTTCTACCTGCTTTCTGGGCTGAGATGGGGAACCGTTGAATTTTGGAGTCGGCTGGTGACAAAATGTTCCAAACACACCCCCTGCACAACTCCACCGGGGAAGGTGCCAGACAGGAGTTCTCCTGGTAGTTTTTACATTGCTCCGGTAGGCAGCTGAAAGACACCACAAAAGTTGTTCTACCTGCTTTCTGGGCTGAGATGGGGAACCGCTGAATTTTGGACTCGGCCGGTGACAAAATGTTCCAAACACACCCCCTGCACAACTCCACCGGGGAAGGTGCCAGGCAGGAGTTCTCCTGGTAGTTTTTACACTACCTTGGTAGGCATCTAAAAGACACCACAAAAGTTGTTCTACCTGCTTTCTGGGCTGAGATGGGGAACCGCTGAATTTTGGACTCGGCTGGTGACAAAATGTTCCAAAGACACCCCATGCACAACTCCACCGGGGAAGGTGCCAGACAGGAGTTCTGTTGGTAGATTTTACACTACCTTGGTAGGCATCAAAAAGACACCACAAAAGTTGTTCTTCCTGCTTTCTGGGCTGAGATGGGGAAACGCTGAATTTTGGAGTCGGCCGGTGACAAAATGTTCCAAACACACCCCATGCACAACTCCACCGGGGAAGGTGCCAGACAGGAGTTCTCCTGGTAGTTTTTACACTACCTTGGTAGGCATCTAAAAGACACCACAAAAGTTGTTCTACCTGCTTTCTGGGCTGAGATGGGGAAACGCTGAATTTTGGAGTCGGCCGGTGACAAAATGTTCCAAAGACACCCCCTGCACAACTCCACCACGGAAGGTGCCAGACAGGAGTTCTCTTAGTAGTTTTTACACTACCTTGGTAGGCAGCTGAAAGGCACCACAAAAGTTGTTCTATCTGCTTTCTGGGCTGAGATGGGGAATCGCTGAATTTTGGACTCGGCCGGTGACAAAATGTTCCAAAGACACCCCCTGCACAACTCCACCGGGGAAGGTGCCAGACAGGAGTTCTCCTGGTAGTTTTTACATTGCTCCGGTAGGCATCTGAAAGACACCACAAAAGTTGTTCTACCTGCTTTCTGGGCTGAGATGGGGAATCGCTGAATTTTGGACTCGGCCGGTGACAAAATGTTCCAAACACACCCCCTGCACAACTCCACCGGGGAAGGTGCCAGACAGGAGTTCTCCTGGTAGTTTTTACATTGCTCCGGTAGGCATCTGAAAGACACCACAAAAGTTGTTCTACCTGCTTTCTGGGCTGAGATGGGGAAACGCTGAATTTTGGAGTCGGCCGGTGACAAAATGTTCCAAACACACCCCCTGCACAACTCCACCGGGGAAGGTGCCAGACAGGAGTTCTCTTGATAGTTTTTACACTACCTTGGTAGGCATCTAAAAGACACCACAAAAGTTGTTCTACCTGCTTTCTGGGCTGAGATGGGGAAACGCTGAATTTTGGAGTCGGCCGGTGACAAAATGTTCCAAACACACCCCCTGCACAACTCCACCGGGGAAGGTGCCAGACAGGAATTCTCTTAGTAGTTTTTACACTACCTTGGTAGGCAGCTGAAAGGCAGCACAAAAGTTGTTCTACCTGCTTTCTGGGCTGAGATGGGGAAACGCTGAATTTTGGAGTCGGCCGGTGACAAAATGTTCCAAACACACCCCATGCACAACTCCACCGGGGAAGGTGCCAGGCAGGAGTTCTCCTGGTAGTTTTTACACTACCTTGGTAGGCATTTGAAAGACACCACAAAAGTTGTTCTACCTGCTTTCTGGGCTGAGATGGGGAACCGCTGAATTTTGGAGTCGGCTGGTGACAAAATGTTCCAAACACACCCCCTGCACAACTCCACCGGGGAAGGTGCCAGACAGGAGTTCTCCTGGTAGTTTTTACATTGCTCCGGTAGGCATCTGAAAGACACCACAAAAGTTGTTCTACCTGCTTTCTGGGCTGAGATGGGGAACCGCTGAATTTTGGAGTCGGCCGGTGACAAAATGTTCCAAAGACACCCCATGCACAACTCCACCGGGGAAGGTGCCAGGCAGGAGTTCTCTTGGTAGTTTTTACACTACCTTGGTAGGCATTTGAAAGACACCACAAAAGTTGTTCTATCTGCTTTCTGGGCTGAGATGGGGAACCGCTGAATTTTGGACTCGGCTGGTGACAAAATGTTCCAAACACACCCCCTGCACAACTCCACCGGGGAAGGTGCCAGGCAGGAGTTCTCCTGGTAGTTTTTACATTGCTCCGGTAGGCATCTGAAAGACACCACAAAAGTTGTTCTATCTGCTTTCTGGGCTGAGATGGGGAATCGCTGAATTTTGGAGTCGGCCGGTGACAAAATGTTCCAAAGACACCCCCTGCACAACTCCACCGGGGAAGGTGCCAGACAGGAGTTCTCTTAGTAGTTTTTACGCTACCTTGGTAGGCAGCTGAAAGGCACCACAAAAGTTGTTCTACCTGCTTTCTGGGCTGAGATGGGGAAACGCTGAATTTTGGACTCGGCTGGTGACAAAATGTTCCAAACACACCCCATGCACAACTCCACCGGGGAAGGTGCCAGACAGGAGTTCTCCTGGTAGTTTTTACATTGCTCCGGTAGGCATCTGAAAGACACCACAAAAGTTGTTCTACCTGCTTTCTGGGCTGAGATGGGGAACCGCTGAATTTTGGAGTCGGCCGGTGACAAAATGTTCCAAACACACCCCATGCACAACTCCACCGGGGAAGGTGCCAGGCAGGAGTTCTCCTGGTAGTTTTTACACTACCTTGGTAGGCATTTGAAAGACACCACAAAAGTTGTTCTACCTGCTTTCTGGGCTGAGATGGGGAACCGCTGAATTTTGGAGTCAGCCGGTGACAAAATGTTCCAAACACACCCCCTGCACAACTCCACCGGGGAAGGTGCCAGACAGGAGTTCTCTTGGTAGTTTCTACACTACCTTGGTAGGCATTTGAAAGGCACCACAAAAGTTGTTCTACCTGCTTTCTGGGCTGAGATGGGGAACCGCTGAATTTTGGAGTCGGCTGGTGACAAAATGTTCCAAACACACCCCCTGCACAACTCCACCGGGGAAGGTGCCAGACAGGAGTTCTCTTGGTAGTTTTTACACTACCTTGGTAGGCATCTAAAAGACACCACAAAAGTTGTTCTACCTGCTTTCTGGGCTGAGATGGGGAAACGCTGAATTTTGGAGTCGGCCGGTGACAAAATGTTCCAAACACACCCCATGCACAACTCCACCGGGGAAGGTGCCAGACAGGAGTTCTCTTGATAGTTTTTACACTACCTTGGTAGGCAGCTGAAAGGCACCACAAAAGTTGTTCCACCTGCTTTCTGGGCTGAGATGGGGAACCGCTGAATTTTGGAGTCGGCTGGTGACAAAATGTTCCAAACACACCCCATGCACAACTCCACCGGGGAAGGTGCCAGACAGGAATTCTCTTAGTAGTTTTTACACTACCTTGGTAGGCAGCTGAAAGGCAGCACAAAAGTTGTTCTACCTGCTTTCTGGGCTGAGATGGGGAATCGCTGAATTTTGGAGTCGGCCGGTGACAAAATGTTCCAAACACACCCCCTGCACAACTCCACCGGGGAAGGTGCCAGACAGGAGTTCTCCTGGTAGTTTTTACATTGCTCCGGTAGGCATCTGAAAGACACCACAAAAGTTGTTGTACCTGCTTTCTGGGCTGAGATGGGGAATCGCTGAATTTTGGACTCGGCCGGTGACAAAATGTTCCAAAGACACCCCATGCACAACTCCACCGGGGAAGGTGCCAGACAAGCGTTCTCTTGATAGTTTTTACACTACCTTGGTAGGCATCTAAAAGACACCACAAAAGTTGTTCTACCTGCTTTCTGGGCTGAGATGGGGAATCGCTGAATTTTGGACTCGGCTGGTGACAAAATGTTCCAAAAACACCCCATGCACAACTCCACCGGGGAAGGTGCCAGACAGGAGTTCTCTTGGTAGTTTTTACACTACCTTGGTAGGCAGCTGAAAGGCACCACAAAAGTTGTTCTACCTGCTTTCTGGGCTGAGATGGGGAATCGCTGAATTTTGGACTCGGCCGGTGACAAAATGTTCAAAACACACCCCCTGCACAACTCCACCGGGGAAGGTGCCAGACAGGAGTTCTCCTGGTAGTTTTTACATTGCTCCGGTAGGCATCTGAAAGACACCACAAAAGTTGTTCTACCTGCTTTCTGGGCTGAGATGGGGAAACGCTGAATTTTGGAGTCGGCCGGTGACAAAATGTTCCAAACACACCCCCTGCACAACTCCACCGGGGAAGGTGCCAGACAGGAGTTCTCTTGGTAGTTTTTACACTACCTTGGTAGGCATCTAAAAGACACCACAAAAGTTGTTCTACCTGCTTTCTGGGCTGAGATGGGGAAACGCTGAATTTTGGAGTCGGCCGGTGACAAAATGTTCCAAACACACCCCCTGCACAACTCCACCGGGGAAGGTGCCAGACAGGAGTTCTCCTGGTAGTTTTTACATTGCTCCGGTAGGCATCTGAAAGACACCACAAAAGTTGTTCTACCTGCTTTCTGGGCTGAGATGGGGAAACGCTGAATTTTGGAGTCGGCCGGTGACAAAATGTTCCAAACACACCCCATGCACAACTCCACCGGGGAAGGTGCCAGGCAGGAGTTCTCCTGGTAGTTTTTACACTACCTTGGTAGGCATTTGAAAGACACCACAAAAGTTGTTCCATCTGCTTTCTGGGCTGAGATGGGGAACCGCTGAATTTTGGAGTCGGCTGGTGACAAAATGTTCCAAACACACCCCATGCACAACTCCACCGGGGAAGGTGCCAGACAGGAGTTCTCTTAGTAGTATTTACACTACCTTGGTAGGCAGCTGAAAGGCACCACAAAAGTTGTTCTACCTGCTTTCTGGGCTGAGATGGGGAACCGCTGAATTTTGGAGTCGGCTGGTGACAAAATGTTCCAAACACACCCCCTGCACAACTCCACCGGGGAAGGTGCCAGACAGGAGTTCTCCTGGTAGTTTTTACATTGGTCCGGTAGGCATCTGAAAGACACCACAAAAGTTGTTCTACCTGCTTTCTGGGCTGAGATGGGGAATCGCTGAATTTTGGACTCGGCTGGTGACAAAATGTTCCAAACACACCCCCTGCACAACTCCACCGGGGAAGGTGACAGACAGGAGTTCTCCTGGTAGTTTTTACATTGCTCCAGTAGGCATCTGAAAGACACCACAAAAGTTGTTCTACCTGCTTTCTGGGCTGAGATGGGGAACCGCTGAATTTTGGAGTCGGCTGGTGACAAAATGTTCCAAACACACCCCCTGCACAACTCCACCGGGGAAGGTGCCAGGCAGGAGTTCTCCTGGTAGTTTTTACACTACCTTGGTAGGCATTTGAAAGACACCACAAAAGTTGTTCTACCTGCTTTCTGGGCTGAGATGGGGAACCGCTGAATTTTGGAGTCGGCTGGTGACAAAATGTTCCAAACACACCCCATGCACAACTCCACCGGGGAAGGTGCCAGACAGGAGTTCTCTTGGTAGATGTTACACTACCTTGGTAGACATCAGAAAGGCACCACAAAAGTTGTTCTACCTGCTTTCTGGGCTGAGATGGGGAACCGCTGAATTTTGGACTCGGCTGGTGACAAAATGTTCCAAACACACCCCATGCACAACTGGACCGGGGAAGGTGCCAGACAGGAGTTCTCTTAGTAGTTTTTACACTACCTTGGTAGGCAGCTGAAAGGCACCACAAAAGTTGTTCTACCTGCTTTCTGGGCTGAGATGGGGAATCGCTGAATTTTGGACTCGGCCGGTGACAAAATGTTCCAAACACACCCCCTGCACAACTCCACCGGGGAAGGTGCCAGACAGGAGTTCTCCTGGTAGTTTTTACATTGCTCCGGTAGGCATCTGAAAGACACCACAAAAGTTGTTCTACCTGCTTTCTGGGCTGAGATGGGGAACCGCTGAATTTTGGAGTCGGCTGGTGACAAAATGTTCCAAACACACCCCCTGCACAACTCCACCGGGGAAGGTGCCAGACAGGAGTTCTCCTGGTAGTTTTTACACTACCTTGGTAGGCATCTAAAAGACACCACAAAAGTTGTTCTACCTGCTTTCTGGGCTGAGATGGGGAAACGCTGAATTTTGGAGTCGGCCGGTGAAAAAATGTTCCAAACACACCCCCTGCACAACTCCACCGGGGAAGGTGCCAGACAGGAGTTCTCTTGGTAGTTTTTACACTACCTTGGTAGGCATCTAAAAGACACCACAAAAGTTGTTCTACCTGCTTTCTGGGCTGAGATGGGGAATCGCTGAATTTTGGAGTCGGCCGGTGACAAAATGTTCCAAACACACCCCCTGCACAACTCCACCGGGGAAGGTGCCAGACAGGAATTCTCTTAGTAGTTTTTACACTACATTGGTAGGCAGCTGAAAGGCAGCACAAAAGTTGTTCTACCTGCTTTCTGGGCTGAGATGGGGAATCGCTGAATTTTGGACTCGGCCGGTGACAAAATGTTCCAAACACACCCCATGCACAACTCCACCGGGGAAGGTGCCAGACAGGAGTTCTCCTGGTAGTTTTTACACTACCTTGGTAGGCAGCTGAAAGGCACCACAAAAGTTGTTCTACCTGCTTTCTGGGCTGAGATGGGGAACCGCTGAATTTTGGAGTCGGCCGGTGACAAAATGTTCCAAACACACCCCATGCACAACTCCACCGGGGAAGGTGCCAGACAGGAGTTCTCCTGGTAGTTTTTACACTACCTTGGTAGGCATTTGAAAGACACCACAAAAGTTGTTCTACCTGCTTTCTGGGCTGAGATGGGGAAACGCTGAATTTTGGAGTCGGCCGGTGACAAAATGTTCCAAACACACCCCCTGCACAACTCCACCGGGGAAGGTGCCAGACAGGAGTTCTCCTGGTAGTTTTTACATTGCTCCGGTAGGCATCTGAAAGACACCACAAAAGTTGTTCTACCTGCTTTCTGGGCTGAGATGGGGAACCGCTGAATTTTGGAGTCGGCCGGTGACAAAATGTTCCAAACACACCCCATGCACAACTCCACCGGGGAAGGTGCCAGACAGGAGTTCTCCTGGTAGTTTTTACATTGCTCCGGTAGGCATCTGAAAGAGACCACAAAAGTTGTTCTACCTGCTTTCTGGGCTGAGATGGGGAACCGCTGAATTTTGGAGTCGGCTGGTGACAAAATGTTCCAAAGACACCCCATGCACAACTCCACCGGGGAAGGTGCCAGGCAGGAGTTCTCTTAATAGTTTTTACACTACCTTTGTAGGCATTTGAAAGACACCACAAAAGTTGTTCTACCTGCTTTCTGGGCTGAGATGGGGAACCGCTGAATTTTGGACTCGGCCGGTGACAAAATGTTCCAAACACACCCCATGCACAACTCCACCGGGGAAGGTGCCAGACAGGAGTTCTCTTGGTAGTTTCTACACTACCTTGGTAGGCATTTGAAAGGCACCACAAAAGTTGTTGTACCTGCTTTCTGGGCTGAGATGGGGAACCGCTGAATTTTGGAGTCGGCTGGTGACAAAATGTTCCAAACACACCCCATGCACAACTCCACCGGGGAAGGTGCCAGACAAGCGTTCTCTTGATAGTTTTTACACTACCTTGGTAGGCATCTAAAAGACACCACAAAAGTTGTTCTACCTGCTTTCTGGGCTGAGATGGGGAACCGCTGAATTTTGGAGTCGGCTGGTGACAAAATGTTCCAAAAACACCCCATGCACAACTCCACCGGGGAAGGTGCCAGACAGGAGTTCTCTTGGTAGATTTTACACTACCTTGGTAGACATCAGAAAGGCACCACAAAAGTTGTTCTACCTGCTTTCTGGGCTGAGATGGGGAATCGCTGAATTTTGGACTCGGCCGGTGACAAAATGTTCCAAACACACCCCCTGCACAACTCCACCGGGGAAGGTGCCAGACAAGCGTTCTCTTGGTAGTTTCTACACTACCTTGGTAGGCATTTGAAAGGCACCACAAAAGTTGTTCTACCTGCTTTCTGGGCTGAGATGGGGAACCGCTGAATTTTGGACTCGGCCGGTGACAAAATGTTCCAAACACACCCCATGCACAACTCCACCGGGGAAGGTGCCAGGCAGGAGTTCTCTTAGTAGTTTTTACACTACCTTGGTAGGCAGCTGAAAGGCACCACAAAAGTTGTTCTACCTGCTTTCTGGGCTGAGATGGGGAACCGCTGAATTTTGGACTCGGCCGGTGACAAAATGTTCCAAACACACCCCCTGCACAACTCCACCGGGGAAGGTGCCAGACAGGAGTTCTCCTGGTAGTTTTTACATTGCTCCGGTAGGCATCTGAAAGACACCACAAAAGTTGTTCTACCTGCTTTCTGGGCTGAGATGGGGAACCGCTGAATTTTGGACTCGGCCGGTGACAAAATGTTCCAAAGACACCCCATGCACAACTCCACCGGGGAAGGTGCCAGACAGGAGTTCTCTTGGTAGTTTCTACACTACCTTGGTAGGCATTTGAAAGGCACCACAAAAGTTGTTGTACCTGCTTTCTGGGCTGAGATGGGGAACCGCTGAATTTTGGAGTCGGCTGGTGACAAAATGTTCCAAACACACCCCCTGCACAACTCCACCGGGGAAGGTGCCAGACAGGAGTTCTCTTGGTAGTTTTTACACTACCTTGGTAGGCATCTAAAAGACACCACAAAAGTTGTTCTACCTGCTTTCTGGGCTGAGATGGGGAAACGCTGAATTTTGGAGTCGGCCGGTGAAAAAATGTTCCAAACACACCCCCTGCACAACTCCACCGGGGAAGGTGCCAGACAGGAGTTCTCTTGGTAGTTTTTACACTACCTTGGTAGGCATCTAAAAGACACCACAAAAGTTGTTCTACCTGCTTTCTGGGCTGAGATGGGGAATCGCTGAATTTTGGAGTCGGCCGGTGACAAAATGTTCCAAACACACCCCCTGCACAACTCCACCGGGGAAGGTGCCAGACAGGAATTCTCTTAGTAGTTTTTACACTACATTGGTAGGCAGCTGAAAGGCAGCACAAAAGTTGTTCTACCTGCTTTCTGGGCTGAGATGGGGAACCGCTGAATTTTGGACTCGGCTGGTGACAAAATGTTCCAAACACACCCCATGCACAACTCCACCGGGGAAGGTGCCAGACAGGAGTTCTCCTGGTAGTTTTTACACTACCTTGGTAGGCAGCTGAAAGGCACCACAAAAGTTGTTCTACCTGCTTTCTGGGCTGAGATGGGGAACCGCTGAATTTTGGAGTCGGCCGGTGACAAAATGTTCCAAACACACCCCATGCACAACTCCACCGGGGAAGGTGCCAGACAGGAGTTCTCCTGGTAGTTTTTACACTACCTTGGTAGGCATTTGAAAGACACCACAAAAGTTGTTCTACCTGCTTTCTGGGCTGAGATGGGGAAACGCTGAATTTTGGAGTCGGCCGGTGACAAAATGTTCCAAACACACCCCCTGCACAACTCCACCGGGGAAGGTGCCAGACAGGAGTTCTCCTGGTAGTTTTTACATTGCTCCGGTAGGCATCTGAAAGACACCACAAAAGTTGTTCTACCTGCTTTCTGGGCTGAGATGGGGAACCGCTGAATTTTGGAGTCGGCCGGTGACAAAATGTTCCAAACACACCCCATGCACAACTCCACCGGGGAAGGTGCCAGACAGGAGTTCTCCTGGTAGTTTTTACATTGCTCCGGTAGGCATCTGAAAGAGACCACAAAAGTTGTTCTACCTGCTTTCTGGGCTGAGATGGGGAACCGCTGAATTTTGGAGTCGGCTGGTGACAAAATGTTCCAAAGACACCCCATGCACAACTCCACCGGGGAAGGTGCCAGGCAGGAGTTCTCTTAATAGTTTTTACACTACCTTTGTAGGCATTTGAAAGACACCACAAAAGTTGTTCTACCTGCTTTCTGGGCTGAGATGGGGAAACGCTGAATTTTGGACTCGGCCGGTGACAAAATGTTCCAAACACACCCCCTGCACAACTCCACCACGGAAGGTGCCAGACAGGAGTTCTCCTGGTAGTTTTTACATTGCTCCGGTAGGCATCTGAAAGACACCACAAAAGTTGTTCTACCTGCTTTCTGGGCTGAGATGGGGAACCGCTGAATTTTGGAGTCGGCCGGTGACAAAATGTTCCAAAGACACCCCATGCACAACTCCACCGGGGAAGGTGCCAGACAGGAGTTCTCTTGGTAGTTTCTACACTACCTTGGTAGGCATTTGAAAGGCACCACAAAAGTTGTTGTACCTGCTTTCTGGGCTGAGATGGGGAACCGCTGAATTTTGGAGTCGGCTGGTGACAAAATGTTCCAAACACACCCCATGCATAACTCCACCGGGGAAGGTGCCAGACAAGCGTTCTCTTGATAGTTTTTACACTACCTTGGTAGGCATCTAAAAGACACCACAGAAGTTGTTCTACCTGCTTTCTGGGCTGAGATGGGGAACCGCTGAATTTTGGAGTCGGCTGGTGACAAAATGTTCCAAAAACACCCCATGCACAACTCCACCGGGGAAGGTGCCAGACAGGAGTTCTCTTGGTAGATTTTACACTACCTTGGTAGACATCAGAAAGGCACCACAAAAGTTGTTCTACCTGCTTTCTGGGCTGAGATGGGGAATCGCTGAATTTTGGAGTCGGCCGGTGACAAAATGTTCCAAACACACCCCCTGCACAACTCCACCGGGGAAGGTGCCAGACAAGCGTTCTCTTGGTAGTTTCTACACTACCTTGGTAGGCATTTGAAAGGCACCACAAAAGTTGTTCTACCTGCTTTCTGGGCTGAGATGGGGAACCGCTGAATTTTGGACTCGGCCAGTGACAAAATGTTCCAAACACACCCCATGCACAACTCCACCGGGGAAGGTGCCAGGCAGGAGTTCTCTTAGTAGTTTTTACACTACCTTGGTAGGCAGCTGAAAGGCACCACAAAAGTTGTTCTACCTGCTTTCTGGGCTGAGATGGGGAATCGCTTAATTTTGGACTCGGCCGGTGACAAAATGTTCCAAACACACCCCCTGCACAACTCCACCGGGGAAGGTGCCAGACAGGAGTTCTCCTGGTAGTTTTTACATTGCTCCGGTAGGCATCTGAAAGACACCACAAAAGTTGTTCTACCTGCTTTCTGGGCTGAGATGGGGAAACGCTGAATTTTGGAGTCGGCCGGTGACAAAATGTTCCAAACACACCCCCTGCACAACTCCACCGGGGAAGGTGCCAGACAGGAGTTCTCCTGGTAGTTTTTACATTGCTCCGGTAGGCATCTGAAAGACACCACAAAAGTTGTTCTACCTGCTTTCTGGGCTGAGATGGGGAACCGCTGAATTTTGGACTCGGCTGGTGACAAAATGTTCCAAACACACCCCCTGCACAACTCCACCGGGGAAGGTGCCAGGCAGGAGTTCTCCTGGTAGTTTTTACATTGCTCCGGTAGGCATCAAAAGGACACCACAAAAGTTGTTCTACCTGCTTTCTGGGCTGAGATGGGGAACCGCTGAATTTTGGAGTCGGCCGGTGACAAAATGTTCCAAACACACCCCCTGCACAACTCCACCGGGGAAGGTGCCAGACAGGAGTTCTCCTGGTAGTTTTTACACTACCTTGGTAGGCATCTGAAAGACACCACAAAAGTTGTTCTATCTGCTTTCTGGGCTGAGATGGGGAATCGCTGAATTTTGGACTCGGCCGGTGACAAAATGTTCCAAAGACACCCCATGCACAACTCCACCGGGGAAGGTGCCAGACAAGCGTTCTCTTGATAGTTTTTACACTACCTTGGTAGGCATCTAAAAGACACCACAAAAGTTGTTCTACCTGCTTTCTGGGCTGAGATGGGGAATCGCTGAATTTTGGACTCGGCCGGTGACAAAATGTTCAAAACACACCCCCTGCACAACTCCACCGGGGAAGGTGCCAGACAAGCGTTCTCCTGGTAGTTTTTACATTGCTCCGGTAGGCATCTGAAAGACACCACAAAAGTTGTTCTTCCTGCTTTCTGGGCTGAGATGGGGAAACGCTGAATTTTGGAGTCGGCCGGTGACAAAATGTTCCAAACACACCCCATGCACAACTCCACCGGGGAAGGTGCCAGACAGGAGTTCTCTTGGTAGTTTTTACACTACCTTGGTAGGCATCTAAAAGACACCACAAAAGTTGTTCTACCTGCTTTCTGGGCTGAGATGGGGAACCGCTGAATTTTGGACTCGGCCGGTGACAAAATGTTCCAAACACACCCCCTGCACAACTCCACCGGGGAAGGTGCCAGACAGGAGTTCTCCTGGTAGTTTTTACATTGCTCCGGTAGGCATCTGAAAGACACCACAAAAGTTGTTCTACCTGCTTTCTGGGCTGAGATGGGGAACCGCTGAATTTTGGAGTCGGCCGGTGACAAAATGTTCCAAACACACCCCATGCACAACTCCACCGGGGAAGGTGCCAGGCAGGAGTTCTCCTGGTAGTTTTTACACTACCTTGGTAGGCATTTGAAAGACACCACAAAAGTTGTTCTTCCTGCTTTCTGGGCTGAGATGGGGAACCGCTGAATTTTGGAGTCGGCTGGTGACAAAATGTTCCAAACACACCCCCTGCACAACTCCACCGGGGAAGGTGCCAGACAGGAGTTCTCTTAGTAGTTTTTACACTACCTTGGTAGGCAGCTGAAAGGCACCACAAAAGTTGTTCTACCTGCTTTCTGGGCTGAGATGGGGAAACGCTGAATTTTGGAGTCGGCTGGTGACAAAAAGTTTCCAAAAACACCCCCTGCACAACTCCACCGGGGAAGGTGCCAGACAGGAGTTCTCCTGGTAGTTTTTACATTGCTCCGGTAGGCATCTGAAAGACACCACAAAAGTTGTTCTATCTGCTTTCTGGGCTGAGATGGGGAATCGCTGAATTTTGGACTCGGCCGGTGACAAAATGTTCCAAACACACCCCCTGCACAACTCCACCACGGAAGGTGCCAGACAGGAGTTCTCCTGGTAGTTTTTACATTGCTCCGGTAGGCATCTGAAAGACACCACAAAAGTTGTTCTACCTGCTTTCTGGGCTGAGATGGGGAAACGCTGAATTTTGGACTCGGCCGGTGACAAAATGTTCCAAACACACCCCCTGCACAACTCCACCACGGAAGGTGCCAGACAGGAGTTCTCCTGGTAGTTTTTACATTGCTCCGGTAGGCATCTGAAAGACACCACAAAAGTTGTTCTACCTGCTTTCTGGGCTGAGATGGGGAACCGCTGAATTTTGGACTCGGCCGGTGACAAAATGTTCCAAAGACACCCCATGCACAACTCCACCGGGGAAGGTGCCAGACAGGAGTTCTCTTGGTAGTTTCTACACTACCTTGGTAGGCATTTGAAAGGCACCACAAAAGTTGTTGTACCTGCTTTCTGGGCTGAGATGGGGAACCGCTGAATTTTGGAGTCGGCTGGTGACAAAATGTTCCAAACACACCCCATGCATAACTCCACCGGGGAAGGTGCCAGACAAGCGTTCTCTTGATAGTTTTTACACTACCTTGGTAGGCATCTAAAAGACACCACAGAAGTTGTTCTACCTGCTTTCTGGGCTGAGATGGGGAACCGCTGAATTTTGGAGTCGGCTGGTGACAAAATGTTCCAAAAACACCCCATGCACAACTCCACCGGGGAAGGTGCCAGACAGGAGTTCTCTTGGTAGATTTTACACTACCTTGGTAGACATCAGAAAGGCACCACAAAAGTTGTTCTACCTGCTTTCTGGGCTGAGATGGGGAATCGCTGAATTTTGGAGTCGGCCGGTGACAAAATGTTCCAAACACACCCCCTGCACAACTCCACCGGGGAAGGTGCCAGACAAGCGTTCTCTTGGTAGTTTCTACACTACCTTGGTAGGCATTTGAAAGGCACCACAAAAGTTGTTCTACCTGCTTTCTGGGCTGAGATGGGGAACCGCTGAATTTTGGACTCGGCCAGTGACAAAATGTTCCAAACACACCCCAATGCACAACTCCACCGGGGAAGGTGCCAGGCAGGAGTTCTCTTAGTAGTTTTTACACTACCTTGGTAGGCAGCTGAAAGGCACCACAAAAGTTGTTCTACCTGCTTTCTGGGCTGAGATGGGGAATCGCTTAATTTTGGACTCGGCCGGTGACAAAATGTTCCAAACACACCCCCTGCACAACTCCACCGGGGAAGGTGCCAGACAGGAGTTCTCCTGGTAGTTTTTACATTGCTCCGGTAGGCATCTGAAAGACACCACAAAAGTTGTTCTACCTGCTTTCTGGGCTGAGATGGGGAAACGCTGAATTTTGGAGTCGGCCGGTGACAAAATGTTCCAAACACACCCCCTGCACAACTCCACCGGGGAAGGTGCCAGACAGGAGTTCTCCTGGTAGTTTTTACATTGCTCCGGTAGGCATCTGAAAGACACCACAAAAGTTGTTCTACCTGCTTTCTGGGCTGAGATGGGGAACCGCTGAATTTTGGACTCGGCTGGTGACAAAATGTTCCAAACACACCCCCTGCACAACTCCACCGGGGAAGGTGCCAGGCAGGAGTTCTCCTGGTAGTTTTTACATTGCTCCGGTAGGCATCAAAAGGACACCACAAAAGTTGTTCTACCTGCTTTCTGGGCTGAGATGGGGAACCGCTGAATTTTGGAGTCGGCCGGTGACAAAATGTTCCAAACACACCCCCTGCACAACTCCACCGGGGAAGGTGCCAGACAGGAGTTCTCTTGGTAGTTTTTACACTACCTTGGTAGGCATCTGAAAGACACCACAAAAGTTGTTCTACCTGCTTTCTGGGCTGAGATGGGGAAACGCTGAATTTTGGAGTCGGCTGGTGACAAAATGTTCCAAACACACCCCCTGCACAACTCCACCGGGGAAGGTGCCAGACAGGAGTTCTCCTGGTAGTTTTTACACTACCTTGGTAGGCATCTGAAAGACACCACAAAAGTTGTTCTATCTGCTTTCTGGGCTGAGATGGGGAATCGCTGAATTTTGGACTCGGCCGGTGACAAAATGTTCCAAAGACACCCCATGCACAACTCCACCGGGGAAGGTGCCAGACAAGCGTTCTCTTGATAGTTTTTACACTACCTTGGTAGGCATCTAAAAGACACCACAAAAGTTGTTCTACCTGCTTTCTGGGCTGAGATGGGGAATCGCTGAATTTTGGACTCGGCCGGTGACAAAATGTTCAAAACACACCCCCTGCACAACTCCACCGGGGAAGGTGCCAGACAAGCGTTCTCCTGGTAGTTTTTACATTGCTCCGGTAGGCATCTGAAAGACACCACAAAAGTTGTTCTTCCTGCTTTCTGGGCTGAGATGGGGAAACGCTGAATTTTGGAGTCGGCCGGTGACAAAATGTTCCAAACACACCCCATGCACAACTCCACCGGGGAAGGTGCCAGACAGGAGTTCTCTTGGTAGTTTTTACACTACCTTGGTAGGCATCTAAAAGACACCACAAAAGTTGTTCTACCTGCTTTCTGGGCTGAGATGGGGAACCGCTGAATTTTGGACTCGGCCGGTGACAAAATGTTCCAAACACACCCCCTGCACAACTCCACCGGGGAAGGTGCCAGACAGGAGTTCTCCTGGTAGTTTTTACATTGCTCCGGTAGGCATCTGAAAGACACCACAAAAGTTGTTCTACCTGCTTTCTGGGCTGAGATGGGGAACCGCTGAATTTTGGAGTCGGCCGGTGACAAAATGTTCCAAACACACCCCATGCACAACTCCACCGGGGAAGGTGCCAGGCAGGAGTTCTCCTGGTAGTTTTTACACTACCTTGGTAGGCATTTGAAAGACACCACAAAAGTTGTTCTTCCTGCTTTCTGGGCTGAGATGGGGAACCGCTGAATTTTGGAGTCGGCTGGTGACAAAATGTTCCAAACACACCCCCTGCACAACTCCACCGGGGAAGGTGCCAGACAGGAGTTCTCTTAGTAGTTTTTACACTACCTTGGTAGGCAGCTGAAAGGCACCACAAAAGTTGTTCTACCTGCTTTCTGGGCTGAGATGGGGAAACGCTGAATTTTGGAGTCGGCTGGTGACAAAAAGTTTCCAAAAACACCCCCTGCACAACTCCACCGGGGAAGGTGCCAGACAGGAGTTCTCCTGGTAGTTTTTACATTGCTCCGGTAGGCATCTGAAAGACACCACAAAAGTTGTTCTATCTGCTTTCTGGGCTGAGATGGGGAATCGCTGAATTTTGGACTCGGCCGGTGACAAAATGTTCCAAAGACACCCCATGCACAACTCCACCGGGGAAGGTGCCAGACAAGCGTTCTCTTGATAGTTTTTACACTACCTTGGTAGGCATCTAAAAGTCACCACAAAAGTTGTTCTACCTGCTTTCTGGGCTGAGATGGGGAATCGCTGAATTTTGGAGTCGGCCGGTGACAAAATGTTCCAAACACACCCCCTGCACAACTCCACCGGGGAAGGTGCCAGGCAGGAGTTCTCCTGGTAGTTTTTACATTGCTCCGGTAGGCATCTGAAAGACACCACAAAAGTTGTTCTACCTGCTTTCTGGGCTGAGATGGGGAAACGCTGAATTTTGGAGTCGGCCGGTGACAAAATGTTCCAAACACACCCCATGCACAACTCCACCGGGGAAGGTGCCAGGCAGGAGTCCTCCTGGTAGTTTTTACACTACCTTGGTAGGCATTTGAAAGACACCACAAAAGTTGTTCCACCTGCTTTCTGGGCTGAGATGGGGAACCGCTGAATTTTGGAGTCGGCTGGTGACAAAATGTTCCAAACACACCCCCTGCACAACTCCACCGGGGAAGGTGCCAGACAGGAGTTCTCTTAGTAGTTTTTACACTACCTTGGTAGGCAGCTGAAAGGCACCACAAAAGTTGTTCTACCTGCTTTCTGGGCTGAGATGGGGAAACGCTGAATTTTGGACTCGGCTGGTGACAAAAAGTTTCCAAAAACACCCCCTGCACAACTCCACCGGGGAAGGTGCCAGACAGGAGTTCTCCTGGTAGTTTTTACATTGCTCCGGTAGGCATCTGAAAGACACCACAAAAGTTGTTCTATCTGCTTTCTGGGCTGAGATGGGGAATCGCTGAATTTTGGACTCGGCCGGTGACAAAATGTTCCAAAGACACCCCCTGCACAACTCCACCGGGGAAGGTGCCAGACAGGAGTTCTCCTGGTAGTTTTTACGCTACCTTGGTAGGCAGCTGAAAGGCACCACAAAAGTTGTTCTACCTGCTTTCTGGGCTGAGATGGGGAAACGCTGAATTTTGGACTCGGCTGGTGACAAAATGTTCCAAACACACCCCCTGCACAACTCCACCGGGGAAGGTGCCAGGCAGGAGTTCTCTTGGTAGTTTTTACACTACCTTGGTAGGCATCTAAAAGACACCACAAAAGTTGTTCTACCTGCTTTCTGGGCTGAGATGGAGGACCGCTGAATTTTGGAGTCGGCTGGTGACAAAATGTTCCAAACACACCCCCTGCACAACTCCACCGGGGAAGGTGCCAGGCAGGAGTTCTCTTAATAGTTTTTACACTACCTTGGTAGGCATTTGAAAGACACCACAAAAGTTGTTCTACCTGCTTTCTGGGCTGAGATGGGGAACCGCTGAATTTTGGAGTCGGCTGGTGACAAAATGTTCCAAAGACACCCCATGCACAACTCCACCGGGGAAGGTGCCAGACAGGAGTTCTCTTGGTAGATTTTACACTACCTTGGTAGGCATTTGAAAGGCACCACAAAAGTTGTTCTACCTGCTTTCTGGGCTGAGATGGGGAACCGCTGAATTTTGGACTCGGCTGGTGACAAAATGTTCCAAAAACACCCCATGCACAACTCCACCGGGGAAGGTGCCAGACAGGAGTTCTCTTGGTAGTTTTTACACTACCTTGGTAGGCAGCTGAAAGGCAGCACAAAAGTTGTTCTACCTGCTTTCTGGGCTGAGATGGGGAATCGCTGAATTTTGGAGTCGGCCGGTGACAAAATGTTCCAAACACACCCCCTGCACAACTCCACCGGGGAAGGTGCCAGACAGGAGTTCTCCTGGTAGTTTTTACATTGCTCCGGTAGGCATCTGAAAGACACCACAAAAGTTGTTCTACCTGCTTTCTGGGCTGAGATGGGGAACCGCTGAATTTTGGAGTCGGCTGGTGACAAAATGTTCCAAACACACCCCCTGCACAACTCCACCGGGGAAGGTGCCAGACAGGAGTTCTCTTGGTAGTTTTTACACTACCTTGGTAGGCATCTAAAAGACACCACAAAAGTTGTTCTACCTGCTTTCTGGGCTGAGATGGGGAAACGCTGAATTTTGGAGTCGGCCGGTGACAAAATGTTCCAAACACACCCCCTGCACAACTCCACCGGGGAAGGTGCCAGACAGGAGTTCTCTTGGTAGTTTCTACACTACCTTGGTAGGCATTTGAAAGGCACCACAAAAGTTGTTCTACCTGCTTTCTGGGCTGAGATGGGGAACCGCTGAATTTTGGAGTCGGCTGGTGACAAAATGTTCCAAACACACCCCATGCACAACTCCACCACGGAAGGTGCCAGACAGGAGTTCTCCTGGTAGTTTTTACATTGCTCCGGTAGGCATCTGAAAGACACCACAAAAGTTGTTCTACTTGCTTTCTGGGCTGAGATGGAGGACCGCAGAATTTTGGAGTCGGCTGGTGACAAAATGTTCCAAACACACCCCCTGCACAACTCCACCGGGGAAGGTGCCAGACAGGAGTTCTCCTGGTAGTTTTTACACTACCTTGGTAGGCATTTGAAAGACACCACAAAAGTTGTTCTACCTGCTTTCTGGGCTGAGATGGGGAACCGCTGAATTTTGGAGTCGGCTGGTGACAAAATGTTCCAAACACACCCCCTGCACAACTCCACCGGGGAAGGTGCCAGACATGAGTTCTCTTGGTAGTTTTCACACTACCTTGGTAGGCATTTGAAAGGCACCACAAAAGTTGTTCTACCTGCTTTCTGGGCTGAGATGGGGAACCGCTGAATTTTGGAGTCGGCTGGTGACAAAATGTTCCAAAAACACCCCATGCACAACTCCACCGGGGAAGGTGCCAGACAGGAGTTCTCCTGGTAGTTTTTACATTGCTCCGGTAGGCAGCTGAAAGGCACCACAAAAGTTGTTCTACCTGCTTTCTGGGCTGAGATGGGGAATCGCTGAATTTTGGACTCGGCCGGTGACAAAATGTTCCAAACACACCCCCTGCACAACTCCACCGGGGAAGGTGCCAGACAGGAGTTCTCCTGGTAGTTTTTACACTACCTTGGTAGGCATTTGAAAGGCACCACAAAAGTTGTTCTACCTGCTTTCTGGGCTGAGATGGGGAATCGCTGAATTTTGGACTCGGCCGGTGACAAAATGTTCCAAACACACCCCCTGCACAACTCCACCGGGGAAGGTGCCAGACAGGAGTTCTCCTGGTAGTTTTTACATTGCTCCGGTAGGCAGCTGAAAGGCACCACAAAAGTTGTTCTACCTGCTTTCTGGGCTGAGATGGGGAATCGCTGAATTTTGGACTCGGCCGGTGACAAAATGTTCCAAACACACCCCCTGCACAACTCCACCGGGGAAGGTGCCAGACAGGAGTTCTCCTGGTAGTTTTTACACTACCTTGGTAGGCATTTGAAAGGCACCACAAAAGTTGTTCTACCTGCTTTCTGGGCTGAGATGGGGAATCGCTGAATTTTGGACTCGGCCGGTGACAAAATGTTCCAAACACACCCCCTGCACAACTCCACCGGGGAAGGTGCCAGACAGGAGTTCTCCTGGTAGTTTTTACATTGCTCCGGTAGGCATCTGAAAGACACCACAAAAGTTGTTCTACCTGCTTTCTGGGCTGAGATGGGGAACCGCTGAATTTTGGAGTCGGCTGGTGACAAAATGTTCCAAACACACCCCCTGCACAACTCCACCGGGGAAGGTGCCAGACATGAGTTCTCTTGGTAGTTTTCACACTACCTTGGTAGGCATCTGAAAGGCACCACAAAAGTTGTTCTACCTGCTTTCTGGGCTGAGATGGGGAACCGCTGAATTTTGGAGTCGGCTGGTGACAAAATGTTCCAAAAACACCCCATGCACAACTCCACCGGGGAAGGTGCCAGACAGGAGTTCTCCTGGTAGTTTTTACATTGCTCCGGTAGGCAGCTGAAAGGCACCACAAAAGTTGTTCTACCTGCTTTCTGGGCTGAGATGGGGAATCGCTGAATTTTGGACTCGGCCGGTGACAAAATGTTCCAAACACACCCCCTGCACAACTCCACCGGGGAAGGTGCCAGACAGGAGTTCTCCTGGTAGTTTTTACACTACCTTGGTAGGCATTTGAAAGGCACCACAAAAGTTGTTCTACCTGCTTTCTGGGCTGAGATGGGGAACCGCTGAATTTTGGAGTCGGCTGGTGACAAAATGTTCCAAAGACACCCCATGCACAACTCCACCAGGGAAGGTGCCAGACAGGAGTTCTCTTGGTAGATTTTACACTACCTTGGTAGGCAGCTGAAAGGCACCACAAAAGTTGTTCTACCTGCTTTCTGGGCTGAGATGGGGAACCGCTGAATTTTGGAGTCGGCTGGTGACAAAATGTTCCAAACACACCCCATGCACAACTCCACCGGGGAAGGTGCCAGACAGGAGTTCTCTTGGTAGTTTCTACACTACCTTGGTAGGCATCTAAAAGACACCACAAAAGTTGTTCTACCTGCTTTCTGGGCTGAGATGGGGAAACGCTGAATTTTGGAGTCGGCCGGTGACAAAATGTTCCAAACACACCCCCTGCACAACTCCACCGGGGAAGGTGCCAGACAGGAGTTCTCTTGGTAGTTTCTACACTACCTTGGTAGGCATTTGAAAGGCACCACAAAAGTTGTTCTACCTGCTTTCTGGGCTGAGATGGGGAACCGCTGAATTTTGGACTCGGCTGGTGACAAAATGTTCCAAACACACCCCATGCACAACTGCACCGGGGAAGGTGCCAGACAGGAGTTCTCCTGGTAGTTTTTACATTGCTCTGGTAGGCATCTGAAAGACACCACAAAAGTTGTTCTATCTGCTTTCTGGGCTGAGATGGGGAATCGCTGAATTTTGGACTCGGCCGGTGACAAAATGTTCCAAAGACACCCCATGCACAACTCCACCGGGGAAGGTGCCAGACAAGCGTTCTCTTGATAGTTTTTACACTACCTTGGTAGGCATCTAAAAGACACCACAAAAGTTGTTCTACCTGCTTTCTGGGCTGAGATGGGGAAACGCTGAATTTTGGAGTCGGCTGGTGACAAAATGTTCCAAACACACCCCCTGCACAACTCCACCGGGGAAGGTGCCAGACAGGAGTTCTCCTGGTAGTTTTTACATTGCTCCGGTAGGCATCTGAAAGACACCACAAAAGTTGTTCTACCTGCTTTCTGGGCTGAGATGGGGAACCGCTGAATTTTGGACTCGGCCGGTGACAAAATGTTCCAAACACACCCCATGCACAACTCCACCGGGGAAGGTGCCAGACAGGAGTTCTCTTAGTAGTTTTTACACTACCTTGGTAGGCAGCTGAAAGGCACCACAAAAGTTGTTCTATCTGCTTTCTGGGCTGAGATGGGGAATCGCTGAATTTTGGACTCGGCCGGTGACAAAATGTTCCAAACACACCCCCTGCACAACTCCACCGGGGAAGGTGCCAGACAGGAGTTCTCCTGGTAGTTTTTACATTGCTCCGGTAGGCATCTGAAAGACACCACAAAAGTTGTTCTACCTGCTTTCTGGGCTGAGATGGGGAACCGCTGAATTTTGGAGTCGGCTGGTGACAAAATGTTCCAAAGACACCCCATGCACAACTCCACCAGGGAAGGTGCCAGACAGGAGTTCTCTTGGTAGATTTTACACTACCTTGGTAGGCATTTGAAAGACACCACAAAAGTTGTTCCACCTGCTTTCTGGGCTGAGATGGGGAACCGCTGAATTTTGGAGTCGGCTGGTGACAAAATGTTCCAAACACACCCCCTGCACAACTCCACCGGGGAAGGTGCCAGACAGGAGTTCTCTTGGTAGTTTTTACACTACCTTGGTAGGCATCTGAAAGACACCACAAAAGTTGTTCTACCTGCTTTCTGGGCTGAGATGGGGAAACGCTGAATTTTGGAGTCGGCTGGTGACAAAATGTTCCAAACACACCCCCTGCACAACTCCACCGGGGAAGGTGCCAGACAGGAGTTCTCCTGGTAGTTTTTACATTGCTCCGGTAGGCATCTGAAAGACACCACAAAAGTTGTTCTACCTGCTTTCTGGGCTGAGATGGGGAACCGCTGAATTTTGGAGTCGGCCGGTGACAAAATGTTCCAAAGACACCCCATGCACAACTCCACCGGGGAAGGTGCCAGACAAGCGTTCTCTTGATAGTTTTTACACTACCTTGGTAGGCATCTAAAAGACACCACAAAAGTTGTTCTACCTGCTTTCTGGGCTGAGATGGGGAAACGCTGAATTTTGGAGTCGGCTGGTGACAAAATGTTCCAAACACACCCCCTGCACAACTCCACCGGGGAAGGTGCCAGACAGGAGTTCTCCTGGTAGTTTTTACATTGCTCCGGTAGGCATCTGAAAGACACCACAAAAGTTGTTGTACCTGCTTTCTGGGCTGAGATGGGGAATCGCTGAATTTTGGACTCGGCCGGTGACAAAATGTTCCAAAGACACCCCATGCACAACTCCACCGGGGAAGGTGCCAGACAAGCGTTCTCTTGATAGTTTTTACACTACCTTGGTAGGCATCTGAAAGAGACCACAAAAGTTGTTCTACCTGCTTTCTGGGCTGAGATGGGGAAACGCTGAATTTTGGAGTCGGCTGGTGACAAAATGTTCCAAACACACCCCCTGCACAACTCCACCGGGGAAGGTGCCAGACAGGAGTTCTCTTGGTAGTTTTTACACTACCTTGGTAGGCATCTGAAAGACACCACAAAAGTTGTTCTACCTGCTTTCTGGGCTGAGATAGGGAAACGCTGAATTTTGGAGTCGGCTGGTGACAAAATGTTCCAAAGACACCCCCTGCACAACTCCACCGGGGAAGGTGCCAGACAGGAGTTCTCTTGGTAGTTTTTACACTACCTTGGTAGGCAGCTGAAAGGCACCACAAAAGTTGTTCTACCTGCTTTCTGGGCTGAGATGGGGAATCGCTGAATTTTGGACTCGGCCGGTGACAAAATGTTCCAAACACACCCCCTGCACAACTCCACCGGGGAAGGTGCCAGACAGGAGTTCTCCTGGTAGTTTTTACATTGCTCCGGTAGGCATCTGAAAGACACCACAAAAGTTGTTCTACCTGCTTTCTGGGCTGAGATGGGGAACCGCTGAATTTTGGAGTCGGCCGGTGACAAAATGTTCCAAACACACCCCATGCACAACTCCACCGGGGAAGGTGCCAGGCAGGAGTTCTCCTGGTAGTATTTACACTACCTTGGTAGGCATTTGAAAGACACCACAAAAGTTGTTCCACCTGCTTTCTGGGCTGAGATGGGGAACCGCTGAATTTTGGAGTCGGCTGGTGACAAAATGTTCCAAACACACCCCCTGCACAACTCCACCGGGGAAGGTGCCAGACAGGAGTTCTCTTGGTAGTTTTTACACTACCTTGGTAGGCATCTGAAAGACACCACAAAAGTTGTTGTACCTGCTTTCTGGGCTGAGATGGGGAAACGCTGAATTTTGGAGTCGGCTGGTGACAAAATGTTCCAAACACACCCCCTGCACAACTCCACCGGGGAAGGTGCCAGACAGGAGTTCTCCTGGTAGTTTTTACACTACCTTGGTAGGCATCTAAAAGACACCACAAAAGTTGTTCTACCTGCTTTCTGGGCTGAGATGGGGAACCGCTGAATTTTGGAGTCGGCCGGTGACAAAATGTTCCAAAGACACCCCATGCACAACTCCACCGGGGAAGGTGCCAGACAAGCGTTCTCTTGATAGTTTTTACACTACCTTGGTAGGCATCTAAAAGACACCACAAAAGTTGTTCTACCTGCTTTCTGGGCTGAGATGGGGAAACGCTGAATTTTGGAGTCGGCTGGTGACAAAATGTTCCAAACACACCCCATGCACAACTCCACCGGGGAAGGTGCCAGACAGGAGTTCTCCTGGTAGTTTTTACATTGCTCCGGTAGGCATCAAAAGGACACCACAAAAGTTGTTCTACCTGCTTTCTGGGCTGAGATGGGGAATCGCTGAATTTTGGACTCGGCCGGTGACAAAATGTTCCAAAGACACCCCCTGCACAACTCCACCGGGGAAGGTGCCAGACAGGAGTTCTCTTAGTAGTTTTTACGCTACCTTGGTAGGCAGCTGAAAGGCACCACAAAAGTTGTTCTACCTGCTTTCTGGGCTGAGATGGGGAACCGCTGAATTTTGGAGTCGGCCGGTGACAAAATGTTCCAAAAACACCCCATGCACAACTCCACCGGGGAAGGTGCCAGACAGGAGTTCTCTTGGTAGTTTTTACACTACCTTGGTAGGCATCTAAAAGACACCACAAAAGTTGTTCTACCTGCTTTCTGGGCTGAGATGGGGAAACGCTGAATTTTGGAGTCGGCTGGTGACAAAATGTTCCAAACACACCCCATGCACAACTCCACCGGGGAAGGTGCCAGACAGGAGTTCTCCTGGTAGTTTTTACATTGCTCCGGTAGGCATCTGAAAGACACCACAAAAGTTGTGCTATCTGCTTTCTGGGCTGAGATGGGGAATCGCTGAATTTTGGACTCGGCCGGTGACAAAATGTTCCAAAGACACCCCATGCACAACTCCACCGGGGAAGGTGCAAGACAAGCGTTCTCTTGATAGTTTTTACACTACCTTGGTAGGCATCTAAAAGACACCACAAAAGTTGTTCTACCTGCTTTCTGGGCTGAGATGGGGAACCGCTGAATTTTGGAGTCGGCTGGTGACAAAATGTTCCAAACACACCCCCTGCACAACTCCACCGGGGAAGGTGCCAGACAGGAGTTCTCTTGGTAGTTTTTACATTGCTCCGGTAGGCATCTGAAAGACACCACAAAAGTTGTTCTACCTGCTTTCTGGGCTGAGATGGGGAACCGCTGAATTTTGGACTCGGCCGGTGACAAAATGTTCCAAACACACCCCCTGCACAACTCCACCGGGGAAGGTGCCAGACAGGAGTTCTCTTAGTAGTTTTTACGCTACCTTGGTAGGCAGCTGAAAGGCACCACAAAAGTTGTTCTACCTGCTTTCTGGGCTGAGATGGGGAACCGCTGAATTTTGGAGTCGGCCGGTGACAAAATGTTCCAAAAACACCCCATGCACAACTCCACCGGGGAAGGTGCCAGACAGGAGTTCTCTTGGTAGTTTTTACACTACCTTGGTAGGCATCTAAAAGACACCACAAAAGTTGTTCTACCTGCTTTCTGGGCTGAGATGGGGAAACGCTGAATTTTGGAGTCGGCTGGTGACAAAATGTTCCAAACACACCCCATGCACAACTCCACCGGGGAAGGTGCCAGACAGGAGTTCTCCTGGTAGTTTTTACATTGCTCCGGTAGGCATCTGAAAGACACCACAAAAGTTGTGCTATCTGCTTTCTGGGCTGAGATGGGGAACCGCTGAATTTTGGACTCGGCCGGTGACAAAATGTTCCAAAGACACCCCATGCACAACTCCACCGGGGAAGGTGCAAGACAAGCGTTCTCTTGATAGTTTTTACACTACCTTGGTAGGCATCTAAAAGACACCACAAAAGTTGTTCTACCTGCTTTCTGGGCTGAGATGGGGAACCGCTGAATTTTGGAGTCGCCCGGTGACAAAATGTTCCAAACACACCCCCTGCACAACTCCACCGGGGAAGGTGCCAGACAGGAGTTCTCCTGGTAGTTTTTACATTGCTCCGGTAGGCATCTGAAAGACACCACAAAAGTTGTTCTACCTGCTTTCTGGGCTGAGATGGGGAAACGCTGAATTTTGGACTCGGCCGGTGACAAAATGTTCCAAACACACCCCCTGCACAACTCCACCGGGGAAGGTGCCAGACAGGAGTTCTCTTAGTAGTTTTTACACTACCTTGGTAGGCATCTAAAAGACACCACAAAAGTTGTTCTACCTGCTTTCTGGGCTGAGATGGGGAACCGCTGAATTTTGGAGTCGGCCGGTGACAAAATGTTCCAAAGACACCCCATGCACAACTCCACCGGGGAAGGTGCCAGACAGGAGTTCTCCTGGTAGTTTTTACATTGCTCCGGTAGGCATCTGAAAGACACCACAAAAGTTGTTCTATCTGCTTTCTGGGCTGAGATGGGGAATCGCTGAATTTTGGACTCGGCCGGTGACAAAATGTTCCAAAGACACCCCATGCACAACTCCACCGGGGAAGGTGCCAGACAAGCGTTCTCTTGATAGTTTTTACACTACCTTGGTAGGCATCTAAAAGACACCACAAAAGTTGTTCTACCTGCTTTCTGGGCTGAGATGGGGAAACGCTGAATTTTGGAGTCGGCTGGTGACAAAATGTTCCAAACACACCCCCTGCACAACTCCACCGGGGAAGGTGCCAGACAGGAGTTCTCCTGGTAGTTTTTACATTGCTCCGGTAGGCATCTGAAAGACACCACAAAAGTTGTTCTACCTGCTTTCTGGGCTGAGATGGGGAACCGCTGAATTTTGGACTCGGCCGGTGACAAAATGTTCCAAACACACCCCATGCACAACTCCACCGGGGAAGGTGCCAGACAGGAGTTCTCTTAGTAGTTTTTACACTACCTTGGTAGGCAGCTGAAAGGCACCACAAAAGTTGTTCTATCTGCTTTCTGGGCTGAGATGGGGAATCGCTGAATTTTGGACTCGGCCGGTGACAAAATGTTCCAAACACACCCCCTGCACAACTCCACCGGGGAAGGTGCCAGACAGGAGTTCTCCTGGTAGTTTTTACATTGCTCCGGTAGGCATCTGAAAGACACCACAAAAGTTGTTCTACCTGCTTTCTGGGCTGAGATGGGGAACCGCTGAATTTTGGAGTCGGCCGGTGACAAAATGTTCCAAACACACCCCATGCACAACTCCACCGGGGAAGGTGCAAGGCAGGAGTTCTCCTGGTAGTATTTACACTACCTTGGTAGGCATTTGAAAGACACCACAAAAGTTGTTCCACCTGCTTTCTGGGCTGAGATGGGGAACCGCTGAATTTTGGAGTCGGCTGGTGACAAAATGTTCCAAACACACCCCATGCACAACTCCACCGGGGAAGGTGCCAGACAGGAGTTCTCTTGGTAGTTTTTACACTACCTTGGTAGGCATCTGAAAGACACCACAAAACTTGTTCTACCTGCTTTCTGGGCTGAGATGGGGAAACTATGAATTTTGGAGTCGGCTGGTGACAAAATGTTCCAAACACACCCCCTGCACAACTCCACCGGGGAAGGTGCCAGACAGGAGTTCTCCTGGTAGTTTTTACACTACCTTGGTAGGCATCTAAAAGACACCACAAAAGTTGTTCTACCTGCTTTCTGGGCTGAGATGGGGAACAGCTGAATTTTGGAGTCGGCCGGTGACAAAATGTTCCAAAGACACCCCATGCACAACTCCACCGGGGAAGGTGCCAGACAAGCGTTCTCTTGATAGTTTTTACACTACCTTGGTAGGCATCTAAAAGACACCACAAAAGTTGTTCTACCTGCTTTCTGGGCTGAGATGGGGAACCGCTGAATTTTGGAGTCGCCCGGTGACAAAATGTTCCAAACACACCCCCTGCACAACTCCACCGGGGAAGGTGCCAGACAGGAGTTCTCCTGGTAGTTTTTACATTGCTCCGGTAGGCATCTGAAAGACACCACAAAAGTTGTTCTACCTGCTTTCTGGGCTGAGATGGGGAAACGCTGAATTTTGGAGTCGGCCGGTGACAAAATGTTCCAAACACACCCCCTGCACAACTCCACCGGGGAAGGTGCCAGACAGGAGTTCTCTTAGTAGTTTTTACACTACCTTGGTAGGCATCTAAAAGACACCACAAAAGTTGTTCTACCTGCTTTCTGGGCTGAGATGGGGAACCGCTGAATTTTGGAGTCGGCCGGTGACAAAATGTTCCAAACACACCCCCTGCACAACTCCACCGGGGAAGGTGCCAGACAGGAGTTCTCCTGGTAGTTTTTACATTGCTCCGGTAGGCATCTGAAAGACACCACAAAAGTTGTTCTACCTGCTTTCTGGGCTGAGATGGGGAACCGCTGAATTTTGGAGTCGGCCGGTGACAAAATGTTCCAAACACACCCCATGCACAACTCCACCGGGGAAGGTGCCAAGCAGAAGTTCTCCTGGTAGTTTTTACACTACCTTGGTAGGCATTTGAAAGACACCACAAAAGTCGTTCCACCTGCTTTCTGGGCTGAGATGGGGAACCGCTGAATTTTGGAGTCGGCTGGTGACAAAATGTTCCAAACACACCCCCTGCACAACTCCACCGGGGAAGGTGCCAGGCAGGAGTTCTCCTGGTAGTTTTTACATTGCTCCGGTAGGCATCTGAAAGACACCACAAAAGTTGTTCTATCTGCTTTCTGGGCTGAGATGGGGAATCGCTGAATTTTGGAGTCGGCCGGTGACAAAATGTTCCAAAGACACCCCCTGCACAACTCCACCGGGGAAGGTGCCAGACAGGAGTTCTCTTAGTAGTTTTTACGCTACCTTGGTAGGCAGCTGAAAGGCACCACAAAAGTTGTTCTACCTGCTTTCTGGGCTGAGATGGGGAACCGCTGAATTTTGGACTCGGCTGGTGACAAAATGTTCCAAAGACACCCCATGCACAACTCCACCGGGGAAGGTGCCAGACAGGAGTTCTCTTGGTAGTTTTTACACTACCTTGGTAGGCATCTAAAAGACACCACAAAAGTTGTTCTACCTGCTTTCTGGGCTGAGATGGGGAAACGCTGAATTTTGGAGTCGGCTGGTGACAAAATGTTCCAAACACACCCCATGCACAACTCCACCGGGGAAGGTGCCAGACAGGAGTTCTCCTGGTAGTTTTTACATTGCTCCGGTAGGCATCTGAAAGACACCACAAAAGATGTGCTATCTGCTTTCTGGGCTGAGATGGGGAATCGCTGAATTTTGGACTCGGCCGGTGACAAAATGTTCCAAAGACACCCCATGCACAACTCCACCAGGGAAGGTGCCAGACAAGCGTTCTCTTGATAGTTTTTACACTACCTTGGTAGGCATCTAAAAGACACCACAAAAGTTGTTCTACCTGCTTTCTGGGCTGAGATGGGGAACCGCTGAATTTTGGAGTCGCCCGGTGACAAAATGTTCCAAACACACCCCCTGCACAACTCCACCGGGGAAGGTGCCAGACAGGAGTTCTCCTGGTAGTTTTTACATTGCTCCGGTAGGCATCTGAAAGACACCACAAAAGTTGTTCTACCTGCTTTCTGGGCTGAGATGGGGAAACGCTGAATTTTGGAGTCGGCCGGTGACAAAATGTTCCAAACACACCCCCTGCACAACTCCACCGGGGAAGGTGCCAGACAGGAGTTCTCTTAGTAGTTTTTACACTACCTTGGTAGGCATCTAAAAGACACCACAAAAGTTGTTCTACCTGCTTTCTGGGCTGAGATGGGGAACCGCTGAATTTTGGAGTCGGCCGGTGACAAAATGTTCCAAACACACCCCCTGCACAACTCCACCGGGGAAGGTGCCAGACAGGAGTTCTCCTGGTAGTTTTTACATTGCTCCGGTAGGCATCTGAAAGACACCACAAAAGTTGTTCTACCTGCTTTCTGGGCTGAGATGGGGAACCGCTGAATTTTGGAGTCGGCCGGTGACAAAATGTTCCAAACACACCCCATGCACAACTCCACCGGGGAAGGTGCCAAGCAGAAGTTCTCCTGGTAGTTTTTACACTACCTTGGTAGGCATTTGAAAGACACCACAAAAGTCGTTCCACCTGCTTTCTGGGCTGAGATGGGGAACCGCTGAATTTTGGAGTCGGCTGGTGACAAAATGTTCCAAACACACCCCCTGCACAACTCCACCGGGGAAGGTGCCAGGCAGGAGTTCTCCTGGTAGTTTTTACATTGCTCCGGTAGGCATCTGAAAGACACCACAAAAGTTGTTCTATCTGCTTTCTGGGCTGAGATGGGGAATCGCTGAATTTTGGACTCGGCCGGTGACAAAATGTTCCAAAGACACCCCATGCACAACTCCACCGGGGAAGGTGCCAGGCAGGAGTTCTCTTGATAGTTTTTACGCTACCTTGGTAGGCAGCTGAAAGGCACCACAAAAGTTGTTCTACCTGCTTTCTGGGCTGAGATGGGGAATCGCTGAATTTTGGAGTCGGCCGGTGACAAAATGTTCCAAACACACCCCATGCACAACTCCACCGGGGAAGGTGCCAGACAGGAGTTCTCCTGGTAGTTTTTACACTACCTTGGTAGGCATTTGAAAGGCACCACAAAAGTTGTTCTACCTGCTTTCTGGGCTGAGATGGGGAACCGCTGAATTTTGGAGTCGGCCGGTGACAAAATGTTCCAAACACACCCCATGCACAACTCCACCGGGGAAGGTGCCAGACAGGAGTTCTCTTGGTAGTTTCTACACTACCTTGGTAGGCATTTGAAAGGCACCACAAAAGTTGTTCTACCTGCTTTCTGGGCTGAGATGGGGAACCGCTGAATTTTGGAGTCGGCCGGTGACAAAATGTTCCAAACACACCCCCTGCACAACTCCACCGGGGAAGGTGCCAGACAGGAGTTCTCTTGGTAGTTTCTACACTACCTTGGTAGGCATTTGAAAGGCACCACAAAAGTTGTTCTACCTGCTTTCTGGGCTGAGATGGGGAACCGCTGAATTTTGGACTCGGCTGGTGACAAAATGTTCCAAACACACCCCATGCACAACTGCACCGGGGAAGGTGCCAGACAGGAGTTCTCCTGGTAGTTTTTACATTGCTCCGGTAGGCATCTGAAAGGCAGCACAAAAGTTGTTCTACCTGCTTTCTGGGCTGAGATGGGGAATCGCTGAATTTTGGACTCGGCCGGTGACAAAATGTTCCAAAGACACCCCATGCACAACTCCACCGGGGAAGGTGCCAGACAAGCGTTCTCTTGATAGTTTTTACACTACCTTGGTAGGCATCTAAAAGACACCACAAAAGTTGTTCTACCTGCTTTCTGGGCTGAGATGGGGAATCGCTGAATTTTGGAGTCGGCTGGTGACAAAATGTTCCAAACACACCCCCTGCACAACTCCACCGGGGAAGGTGCCAGACAGGAGTTCTCCTGGTAGTTTTTACATTGCTCCGGTAGGCATCTGAAAGACACCACAAAAGTTGTTCTACCTGCTTTCTGGGCTGAGATGGGGAAACGCTGAATTTTGGACTCGGCCGGTGACAAAATGTTCCAAACACACCCCATGCACAACTCCACCGGGGAAGGTGCCAGACAGGAGTTCTCTTAGTAGTTTTTACACTACCTTGGTAGGCAGCTGAAAGGCACCACAAAAGTTGTTCTATCTGCTTTCTGGGCTGAGATGGGGAATCGCTGAATTTTGGACTCGGCCGGTGACAAAATGTTCCAAACACACCCCCTGCACAACTCCACCGGGGAAGGTGCCAGACAGGAGTTCTCCTGGTAGTTTTTACATTGCTCCGGTAGGCATCTGAAAGACACCACAAAAGTTGTTCTACCTGCTTTCTGGGCTGAGATGGGGAACCGCTGAATTTTGGAGTCGGCCGGTGACAAAATGTTCCAAACACACCCCATGCACAACTCCACCGGGGAAGGTGCCAGGCAGGAGTTCTCCTGGTAGTATTTACACTACCTTGGTAGGCATTTGAAAGACACCACAAAAGTTGTTCCACCTGCTTTCTGGGCTGAGATGGGGAACCGCTGAATTTTGGACTCGGCTGGTGACAAAATGTTCCAAACACACCCCCTGCACAACTCCACCGGGGAAGGTGCCAGGCAGGAGTTCTCCTGGTAGTTTTTACATTGCTCCGGTAGGCGTCAAAAGGACACCACAAAAGTTGTTCTACCTGCTTTCTGGGCTGAGATGGGGAACCGCTGAATTTTGGAGTCGGCCGGTGACAAAATGTTCCAAACACACCCCCTGCACAACTCCACCGGGGAAGGTGCCAGACAGGAGTTCTCTTGGTAGTTTTTACACTACCTTGGTAGGCATCTGAAAGACACCACAAAAGTTGTTCTACCTGCTTTCTGGGCTGAGATGGGGAACCGCTGAATTTTGGAGTCGGCTGGTGACAAAATGTTCCAAACACACCCCCTGCACAACTCCACCGGGGAAGGTGCCAGACAGGAGTTCTCCTGGTAGTTTTTACACTACCTTGGTAGGCATCTGAAAGACACCACAAAAGTTGTTCTATCTGCTTTCTGGGCTGAGATGGGGAACCGCTGAATTTTGGAGTCGGCCGGTGACAAAATGTTCCAAAGACACCCCATGCACAACTCCACCGGGGAAGGTGCCAGACAAGCGTTCTCTTGATAGTTTTTACACTACCTTGGTAGGCATCTAAAAGACACCACAAAAGTTGTTCTACCTGCTTTCTGGGCTGAGATGGGGAAACGCTGAATTTTGGAGTCGGCTGGTGACAAAATGTTCCAAACACACCCCCTGCACAACTCCACCGGGGAAGGTGCCAGACAGGAGTTCTCCTGGTAGTTTTTACATTGCTCCGGTAGGCATCAAAAGGACACCACAAAAGTTGTTCTACCTGCTTTCTGGGCTGAGATGGGGAATCGCTGAATTTTGGACTCGGCCGGTGACAAAATGTTCCAAACACACCCCATGCACAACTCCACCGGGGAAGGTGCCAGACAGGAGTTCTCTTAGTAGTTTTTACGCTACCTTGGTAGGCAGCTGAAAGGCACCACAAAAGTTGTTCTACCTGCTTTCTGGGCTGAGATGGGGAACCGCTGAATTTTGGAGTCGGCTGGTGACAAAATGTTCCAAAAACACCCCATGCACAACTCCACCGGGGAAGGTGCCAGACAGGAGTTCTCTTGGTAGTTTTTACACTACCTTGGTAGGCATCTAAAAGACACCACAAAAGTTGTTCTACCTGCTTTCTGGGCTGAGATGGGGAAACGCTGAATTTTGGAGTCGGCTGGTGACAAAATGTTCCAAACACACCCCCTGCACAACTCCACCGGGGAAGGTGCCAGACAGGAGTTCTCCTGGTAGTTTTTACATTGCTCCGGTAGGCATCTGAAAGACACCACAAAAGTTGTTCTACCTGCTTTCTGGGCTGAGATGGGGAACCGCTGAATTTTGGACTCGGCCGGTGACAAAATGTTCCAAACACACCCCATGCACAACTCCACCGGGGAAGGTGCCAGACAGGAGTTCTCTTAGTAGTTTTTACACTACCTTGGTAGGCAGCTGAAAGGCACCACAAAAGTTGTTCTATCTGCTTTCTGGGCTGAGATGGGGAATCGCTGAATTTTGGACTCGGCCGGTGACAAAATGTTCCAAACACACCCCCTGCACAACTCCACCGGGGAAGGTGCCAGACAGGAGTTCTCCTGGTAGTTTTTACATTGCTCCGGTAGGCATCTGAAAGACACCACAAAAGTTGTTCTACCTGCTTTCTGGGCTGAGATGGGGAACCGCTGAATTTTGGAGTCGGCCGGTGACAAAATGTTCCAAACACACCCCATGCACAACTCCACCGGGGAAGGTGCCAGGCAGGAGTTCTCCTGGTAGTATTTACACTACCTTGGTAGGCATTTGAAAGACACCACAAAAGTTGTTCCACCTGCTTTCTGGGCTGAGATGGGGAACCGCTGAATTTTGGACTCGGCTGGTGACAAAATGTTCCAAACACACCCCCTGCACAACTCCACCGGGGAAGGTGCCAGACAGGAGTTCTCCTGGTAGTTTTTACATTGCTCCGGTAGGCGTCAAAAGGACACCACAAAAGTTGTTCTACCTGCTTTCTGGGCTGAGATGGGGAACCGCTGAATTTTGGAGTCGGCCGGTGACAAAATGTTCCAAACACACCCCCTGCACAACTCCACCGGGGAAGGTGCCAGACAGGAGTTCTCTTGGTAGTTTTTACACTACCTTGGTAGGCATCTGAAAGACACCACAAAAGTTGTTCTACCTGCTTTCTGGGCTGAGATGGGGAACCGCTGAATTTTGGAGTCGGCTGGTGACAAAATGTTCCAAACACACCCCCTGCACAACTCCACCGGGGAAGGTGCCAGACAGGAGTTCTCCTGGTAGTTTTTACACTACCTTGGTAGGCATCTGAAAGACACCACAAAAGTTGTTCTATCTGCTTTCTGGGCTGAGATGGGGAACCGCTGAATTTTGGAGTCGGCCGGTGACAAAATGTTCCAAAGACACCCCATGCACAACTCCACCGGGGAAGGTGCCAGACAAGCGTTCTCTTGATAGTTTTTACACTACCTTGGTAGGCATCTAAAAGACACCACAAAAGTTGTTCTACCTGCTTTCTGGGCTGAGATGGGGAAACGCTGAATTTTGGAGTCGGCTGGTGACAAAATGTTCCAAACACACCCCCTGCACAACTCCACCGGGGAAGGTGCCAGACAGGAGTTCTCCTGGTAGTTTTTACATTGCTCCGGTAGGCATCAAAAGGACACCACAAAAGTTGTTCTACCTGCTTTCTGGGCTGAGATGGGGAATCGCTGAATTTTGGACTCGGCCGGTGACAAAATGTTCCAAAGACACCCCCTGCACAACTCCACCGGGGAAGGTGCCAGACAGGAGTTCTCTTAGTAGTTTTTACGCTACCTTGGTAGGCAGCTGAAAGGCACCACAAAAGTTGTTCTACCTGCTTTCTGGGCTGAGATGGGGAACCGCTGAATTTTGGAGTCGGCTGGTGACAAAATGTTCCAAAAACACCCCATGCACAACTCCACCGGGGAAGGTGCCAGACAGGAGTTCTCTTGGTAGTTTTTACACTACCTTGGTAGGCATCTAAAAGACACCACAAAAGTTGTTCTACCTGCTTTCTGGGCTGAGATGGGGAAACGCTGAATTTTGGAGTCGGCTGGTGACAAAATGTTCCAAACACACCCCCTGCACAACTCCACCGGGGAAGGTGCCAGACAGGAGTTCTTCTGGTAGTTTTTACATTGCTCCGGTAGGCATCTGAAAGACACCACAAAAGTTGTGCTATCTGCTTTCTGGGCTGAGATGGGGAATCGCTGAATTTTGGACTCGGCCGGTGACAAAATGTTCCAAAGACACCCCATGCACAACTCCACCGGGGAAGGTGCCAGACAGGAGTTCTCTTGATAGTTTTTACACTACCTTGGTAGGCATCTAAAAGACACCACAAAAGTTGTTCTACCTGCTTTCTGGGCTGAGATGGGGAAACGCTGAATTTTGGAGTCGGCCGGTGACAAAATGTTCCAAACACACCCCCTGCACAACTCCACCGGGGAAGGTGCCAGACAGGAGTTCTCCTGGTAGTTTTTACATTGCTCCGGTAGGCATCTGAAAGACACCACAAAAGTTGTTCTACCTGCTTTCTGGGCTGAGATGGGGAAACGCTGAATTTTGGACTCGGCCGGTGACAAAATGTTCCAAACACACCCCATGCACAACTCCACCGGGGAAGGTGCCAGACAGGAGTTCTCTTGGTAGTTTTTACACTACCTTGGTAGGCATCTAAAAGACACCACAAAAGTTGTTCTACCTGCTTTCTGGGCTGAGATGGGGAAACGCTGAATTTTGGAGTCGGCCGGTGACAAAATGTTCCAAACACACCCCCTGCACAACTCCACCGGGGAAGGTGCCAGACAGGAGTTCTCCTGGTAGTTTTTACATTGCTCCGGTAGGCATCTGAAAGACACCACAAAAGTTGTTCTACCTGCTTTCTGGGCTGAGATGGGGAACCGCTGAATTTTGGAGTCGGCCGGTGACAAAATGTTCCAAACACACCCCCTGCACAACTCCACCGGGGAAGGTGCCAGACAGGAGTTCTCTTAGTAGTTTCTACGCTACCTTGGTAGGCAGCTGAAAGGCACCACAAAAGTTGTTCTACCTGCTTTCTGGGCTGAGATGGGGAACCACTGAATTTTGGAGTCGGCTGGTGACAAAATGTTCCAAACACACCCCCTGCACAACTCCACCGGGGAAGGTGCCAGACAGGAATTCTCTTAGTAGTTTTTACACTACCTTGGTAGGCAGCTGAAAGGCAGCACAAAAGTTGTTCTACCTGCTTTCTGGGCTGAGATGGGGAAACGCTGAATTTTGGAGTCGGCTGGTGACAAAATGTTCCAAACACACCCCCTGCACAACTCCACCGGGGAAGGTGCCAGACAGGAGTTCTCCTGGTAGTTTTTACATTGCTCCGGTAGGCATCAAAAGGACACCACAAAAGTTGTTCTACCTGCTTTCTGGGCTGAGATGGGGAAACGCTGAATTTTGGAGTCGGCCGGTGACAAAATGTTCCAAACACACCCCCTGCACAACTCCACCGGGGAAGGTGCCAGACAGGAGTTCTCCTGGTAGTTTTTACATTGCTCCGGTAGGCATCTGAAAGACACCACAAAAGTTGTTCTACCTGCTTTCTGGGCTGAGATGGGGAAACGCTGAATTTTGGACTCGGCCGGTGACAAAATGTTCCAAACACACCCCCTGCACAACTCCACCGGGGAAGGTGCCAGACAGGAGTTCTCTTAGTAGTTTTTACACTACCTTGGTAGGCATCTAAAAGACACCACAAAAGTTGTTCTACCTGCTTTCTGGGCTGAGATGGGGAACCGCTGAATTTTGGAGTCGGCCGGTGACAAAATGTTCCAAACACACCCCCTGCACAACTCCACCGGGGAAGGTGCCAGACAGGAGTTCTCCTGGTAGTTTTTACATTGCTCCGGTAGGCATCTGAAAGACACCACAAAAGTTGTTGTACCTGCTTTCTGGGCTGAGATGGGGAACCGCTGAATTTTGGAGTCGGCCGGTGACAAAATGTTCCAAAGACACCCCCTGCACAACTCCACCGGGGAAGGTGCCAGACAGGAGTTCTCTTAGTAGTTTCTACGCTACCTTGGTAGGCAGCTGAAAGACACCACAAAAGTTGTTGTACCTGCTTTCTGGGCTGAGATGGGGAACCACTGAATTTTGGAGTCGGCTGGTGACAAAATGTTCCAAACACACCCCCTGCACAACTCCACCGGGGAAGGTGCCAGACAGGAATTCTCTTAGTAGTTTTTACACTACCTTGGTAGGCATCTGAAAGGCAGCACAAAAGTTGTTCTACCTGCTTTCTGGGCTGAGATGGGGAACCGCTGAATTTTGGAGTCGGCTGGTGACAAAATGTTCCAAACACACCCCCTGCACAACTCCACCGGGGAAGGTGCCAGACAGGAGTTCTCCTGGTAGTTTTTACATTGCTCCGGTAGGCATCTGAAAGACACCACAAAAGTTGTTCTACCTGCTTTCTGGGCTGAGATGGGGAACCGCTGAATTTTGGAGTCGGCCGGTGACAAAATGTTCCAAACACACCCCATGCACAACTCCACCGGGGAAGGTGCCAGACAGGAGTTCTCTTAGTAGTTTTTACACTACCTTGGTAGGCATTTGAAAGACACCACAAAAGTTGTTCCACCTGCTTTCTGGGCTGAGATGGGGAACCGCTGAATTTTGGAGTCGGCTGGTGACAAAATGTTCCAAACACACCCCCTGCACAACTCCACCGGGGAAGGTGCCAGGCAGGAGTTCTCCTGGTAGTTTTTACATTGCTCCGGTAGGCATCTGAAAGACACCACAAAAGTTGTTCTATCTGCTTTCTGGGCTGAGATGGGGAATCGCTGAATTTTGGACTCGGCCGGTGACAAAATGTTCCAAAGACACCCCATGCACAACTCCACCGGGGAAGGTGCCAGGCAGGAGTTCTCTTAGTAGTTTTTACGCTACCTTGGTAGGCAGCTGAAAAGGCACCACAAAAGTTGTTCTACCTGCTTTCTGGGCTGAGATGGGGAACCGCTGAATTTTGGAGTCGGCTGGTGACAAAATGTTCCAAACACACCCCCTGCACAACTCCACCGGGGAAGGTGCCAGACAGGAGTTCTCCTGGTAGTTTTTACACTACCTTGGTAGGCATCTGAAAGACACCACAAAAGTTGTTCTATCTGCTTTCTGGGCTGAGATGGGGAAACGCTGAATTTTGGAGTCGGCCGGTGACAAAATGTTCCAAAGACACCCCATGCACAACTCCACCGGGGAAGGTGCCAGACAAGCGTTCTCTTGATAGTTTTTACACTACCTTGGTAGGCATCTAAAAGACACCACAAAAGTTGTTCTACCTGCTTTCTGGGCTGAGATGGGGAAACGCTGAATTTTGGAGTCGGCTGGTGACAAAATGTTCCAAACACACCCCCTGCACAACTCCACCGGGGAAGGTGCCAGACAGGAGTTCTCCTGGTAGTTTTTACATTGCTCCGGTAGGCATCAAAAGGACACCACAAAAGTTGTTCTACCTGCTTTCTGGGCTGAGATGGGGAAACGCTGAATTTTGGACTCGGCCGGTGACAAAATGTTCCAAAGACACCCCCTGCACAACTCCACCGGGGAAGGTGCCAGACAGGAGTTCTCTTAGTAGTTTTTACGCTACCTTGGTAGGCAGCTGAAAGGCACCACAAAAGTTGTTCTACCTGCTTTCTGGGCTGAGATGGGGAACCGCTGAATTTTGGAGTCGGCTGCTGACAAAATGTTCCAAAAACACCCCATGCACAACTCCACCGGGGAAGGTGCCAGACAGGAGTTCTTCTGGTAGTTTTTACATTGCTCCGGTAGGCATCTGAAAGACACCACAAAAGTTGTGCTATCTGCTTTCTGGGCTGAGATGGGGAATCGCTGAATTTTGGACTCGGCCGGTGACAAAATGTTCCAAAGACACCCCATGCACAACTCCACCGGGGAAGGTGCCAGACAGGAGTTCTCTTGATAGTTTTTACACTACATTGGTAGGCATCTAAAAGACACCACAAAAGTTGTTCTACCTGCTTTCTGGGCTGAGATGGGGAATCGCTGAATTTTGGACTCGGCCGGTGACAAAATGTTCCAAAGACACCCCCTGCACAACTCCACCGGGGAAGGTGCCAGACAGGAGTTCTCCTGGTAGTTTTTACATTGCTCCGGTAGGCATCTGAAAGACACCACAAAAGTTGTTCTACCTGCTTTCTGGGCTGAGATGGGGAACCGCTGAATTTTGGACTCGGCCGGTGACAAAATGTTCCAAACACACCCCATGCACAACTCCACCGGGGAAGGTGCCAGACAGGAGTTCTCTTAGTAGTTTTTACACTACCTTGGTAGGCAGCTGAAAGGCACCACAAAAGTTGTTCTATCTGCTTTCTGGGCTGAGATGGGGAATCGCTGAATTTTGGACTCGGCCGGTGACAAAATGTTCCAAACACACCCCCTGCACAACTCCACCGGGGAAGGTGCCAGACAGGAGTTCTCCTGGTAGTTTTTACATTGCTCCGGTAGGCATCTGAAAGACACCACAAAAGTTGTTCTACCTGCTTTCTGGGCTGAGATGGGGAACCGCTGAATTTTGGAGTCGGCCGGTGACAAAATGTTCCAAACACACCCCATGCACAACTCCACCGGGGAAGGTGCCAGGCAGGAGTTCTCCTGGTAGTATTTACACTACCTTGGTAGGCATTTGAAAGACACCACAAAAGTTGTTCCACCTGCTTTCTGGGCTGAGATGGGGAACCGCTGAATTTTGGACTCGGCTGGTGACAAAATGTTCCAAACACACCCCCTGCACAACTCCACCGGGGAAGGTGCCAGGCAGGAGTTCTCCTGGTAGTTTTTACATTGCTCCGGTAGGCGTCAAAAGGACACCACAAAAGTTGTTCTACCTGCTTTCTGGGCTGAGATGGGGAACCGCTGAATTTTGGAGTCGGCCGGTGACAAAATGTTCCAAACACACCCCCTGCACAACTCCACCGGGGAAGGTGCCAGACAGGAGTTCTCTTGGTAGTTTTTACACTACCTTGGTAGGCATCTGAAAGACACCACAAAAGTTGTTCTACCTGCTTTCTGGGCTGAGATGGGGAACCGCTGAATTTTGGAGTCGGCTGGTGACAAAATGTTCCAAACACACCCCCTGCACAACTCCACCGGGGAAGGTGCCAGACAGGAGTTCTCCTGGTAGTTTTTACACTACCTTGGTAGGCATCTGAAAGACACCACAAAAGTTGTTCTATCTGCTTTCTGGGCTGAGATGGGGAACCGCTGAATTTTGGAGTCGGCCGGTGACAAAATGTTCCAAAGACACCCCATGCACAACTCCACCGGGGAAGGTGCCAGACAAGCGTTCTCTTGATAGTTTTTACACTACCTTGGTAGGCATCTAAAAGACACCACAAAAGTTGTTCTACCTGCTTTCTGGGCTGAGATGGGGAAACGCTGAATTTTGGAGTCGGCTGGTGACAAAATGTTCCAAACACACCCCCTGCACAACTCCACCGGGGAAGGTGCCAGGCAGGAGTTCTCCTGGTAGTTTTTACATTGCTCCGGTAGGCATCAAAAGGACACCACAAAAGTTGTTCTACCTGCTTTCTGGGCTGAGATGGGGAATCGCTGAATTTTGGACTCGGCCGGTGACAAAATGTTCCAAAGACACCCCCTGCACAACTCCACCGGGGAAGGTGCCAGACAGGAGTTCTCTTAGTAGTTTTTACGCTACCTTGGTAGGCAGCTGAAAGGCACCACAAAAGTTGTTCTACCTGCTTTCTGGGCTGAGATGGGGAACCGCTGAATTTTGGAGTCGGCTGGTGACAAAATGTTCCAAAAACACCCCATGCACAACTCCACCGGGGAAGGTGCCAGACAGGAGTTCTCTTGGTAGTTTTTACACTACCTTGGTAGGCATCTAAAAGACACCACAAAAGTTGTTCTACCTGCTTTCTGGGCTGAGATGGGGAAACGCTGAATTTTGGAGTCGGCTGGTGACAAAATGTTCCAAACACACCCCCTGCACAACTCCACCGGGGAAGGTGCCAGACAGGAGTTCTCCTGGTAGTTTTTACATTGCTCCGGTAGGCATCTGAAAGACACCACAAAAGTTGTTCTACCTGCTTTCTGGGCTGAGATGGGGAACCGCTGAATTTTGGACTCGGCCGGTGACAAAATGTTCCAAACACACCCCATGCACAACTCCACCGGGGAAGGTGCCAGACAGGAGTTCTCTTAGTAGTTTTTACACTACCTTGGTAGGCAGCTGAAAGGCACCACAAAAGTTGTTCTATCTGCTTTCTGGGCTGAGATGGGGAATCGCTGAATTTTGGACTCGGCCGGTGACAAAATGTTCCAAACACACCCCCTGCACAACTCCACCGGGGAAGGTGCCAGACAGGAGTTCTCCTGGTAGTTTTTACATTGCTCCGGTAGGCATCTGAAAGACACCACAAAAGTTGTTCTACCTGCTTTCTGGGCTGAGATGGGGAACCGCTGAATTTTGGAGTCGGCTGGTGAAAAAATGTTCCAAACACACCCCATGCACAACTCCACCGGGGAAGGTGCCAGGCAGGAGTTCTCCTGGTAGTATTTACACTACCTTGGTAGGCATTTGAAAGACACCACAAAAGTTGTTCCACCTGCTTTCTGGGCTGAGATGGGGAACCGCTGAATTTTGGACTCGGCTGGTGACAAAATGTTCCAAACACACCCCCTGCACAACTCCACCGGGGAAGGTGCCAGGCAGGAGTTCTCCTGGTAGTTTTTACATTGCTCCGGTAGGCGTCAAAAGGACACCACAAAAGTTGTTCTACCTGCTTTCTGGGCTGAGATGGGGAACCGCTGAATTTTGGAGTCGGCCGGTGACAAAATGTTCCAAACACACCCCCTGCACAACTCCACCGGGGAAGGTGCCAGACAGGAGTTCTCTTGGTAGTTTTTACACTACCTTGGTAGGCATCTGAAAGACACCACAAAAGTTGTTCTACCTGCTTTCTGGGCTGAGATGGGGAACCGCTGAATTTTGGAGTCGGCTGGTGACAAAATGTTCCAAACACACCCCCTGCACAACTCCACCGGGGAAGGTGCCAGACAGGAGTTCTCCTGGTAGTTTTTACACTACCTTGGTAGGCATCTGAAAGACACCACAAAAGTTGTTCTATCTGCTTTCTGGGCTGAGATGGGGAACCGCTGAATTTTGGAGTCGGCCGGTGACAAAATGTTCCAAAGACACCCCATGCACAACTCCACCGGGGAAGGTGCCAGACAAGCGTTCTCTTGATAGTTTTTACACTACCTTGGTAGGCATCTAAAAGACACCACAAAAGTTGTTCTACCTGCTTTCTGGGCTGAGATGGGGAAACGCTGAATTTTGGAGTCGGCTGGTGACAAAATGTTCCAAACACACCCCCTGCACAACTCCACCGGGGAAGGTGCCAGACAGGAGTTCTCCTGGTAGTTTTTACATTGCTCCGGTAGGCATCAAAAGGACACCACAAAAGTTGTTCTACCTGCTTTCTGGGCTGAGATGGGGAATCGCTGAATTTTGGACTCGGCCGGTGACAAAATGTTCCAAAGACACCCCCTGCACAACTCCACCGGGGAAGGTGCCAGACAGGAGTTCTCTTAGTAGTTTTTACGCTACCTTGGTAGGCAGCTGAAAGGCACCACAAAAGTTGTTCTACCTGCTTTCTGGGCTGAGATGGGGAACCGCTGAATTTTGGAGTCGGCTGGTGACAAAATGTTCCAAAAACACCCCATGCACAACTCCACCGGGGAAGGTGCCAGACAGGAGTTCTCTTGGTAGTTTTTACACTACCTTGGTAGGCATCTAAAAGACACCACAAAAGTTGTTCTACCTGCTTTCTGGGCTGAGATGGGGAAACGCTGAATTTTGGAGTCGGCTGGTGACAAAATGTTCCAAACACACCCCCTGCACAACTCCACCGGGGAAGGTGCCAGACAGGAGTTCTTCTGGTAGTTTTTACATTGCTCCGGTAGGCATCTGAAAGACACCACAAAAGTTGTGCTATCTGCTTTCTGGGCTGAGATGGGGAATCGCTGAATTTTGGACTCGGCCGGTGACAAAATGTTCCAAAGACACCCCATGCACAACTCCACCGGGGAAGGTGCCAGACAGGAGTTCTCTTGATAGTTTTTACACTACCTTGGTAGGCAGCTGAAAGGCACCACAAAAGTTGTTCTACCTGCTTTCTGGGCTGAGATGGGGAAACGCTGAATTTTGGAGTCGGCCGGTGACAAAATGTTCCAAACACACCCCCTGCACAACTCCACCGGGGAAGGTGCCAGACAGGAGTTCTCCTGGTAGTTTTTACATTGCTCCGGTAGGCATCTGAAAGACACCACAAAAGTTGTTCTACCTGCTTTCTGGGCTGAGATGGGGAAACGCTGAATTTTGGACTCGGCCGGTGACAAAATGTTCCAAAGACACCCCATGCACAACTCCACCGGGGAAGGTGCCAGACAGGAGTTCTCTTGGTAGTTTTTACACTACCTTGGTAGGCATCTAAAAGACACCACAAAAGTTGTTCTACCTGCTTTCTGGGCTGAGATGGGGAAACGCTGAATTTTGGAGTCGGCCGGTGACAAAATGTTCCAAACACACCCCCTGCACAACTCCACCGGGGAAGGTGCCAGACAGGAGTTCTCCTGGTAGTTTTTACATTGCTCCGGTAGGCATCTGAAAGACACCACAAAAGTTGTTCTACCTGCTTTCTGGGCTGAGATGGGGAACCGCTGAATTTTGGAGTCGGCCGGTGACAAAATGTTCCAAACACACCCCCTGCACAACTCCACCGGGGAAGGTGCCAGACAGGAGTTCTCTTAGTAGTTTCTACGCTACCTTGGTAGGCAGCTGAAAGGCACCACAAAAGTTGTTCTACCTGCTTTCTGGGCTGAGATGGGGAACCACTGAATTTTGGAGTCGGCTGGTGACAAAATGTTCCAAACACACCCCCTGCACAACTCCACCGGGGAAGGTGCCAGACAGGAATTCTCTTAGTAGTTTTTACACTACCTTGGTAGGCAGCTGAAAGGCAGCACAAAAGTTGTTCTACCTGCTTTCTGGGCTGAGATGGGGAAACGCTGAATTTTGGAGTCGGCTGGTGACAAAATGTTCCAAACACACCCCCTGCACAACTCCACCGGGGAAGGTGCCAGACAGGAGTTCTCCTGGTAGTTTTTACATTGCTCCGGTAGGCATCAAAAGGACACCACAAAAGTTGTTCTACCTGCTTTCTGGGCTGAGATGGGGAAACGCTGAATTTTGGACTCGGCCGGTGACAAAATGTTCCAAACACACCCCCTGCACAACTCCACCGGGGAAGGTGCCAGACAGGAGTTCTCCTGGTAGTTTTTACATTGCTCCGGTAGGCATCTGAAAGACACCACAAAAGTTGTTCTACCTGCTTTCTGGGCTGAGATGGGGAAACGCTGAATTTTGGACTCGGCCGGTGACAAAATGTTCCAAACACACCCCCTGCACAACTCCACCGGGGAAGGTGCCAGACAGGAGTTCTCTTAGTAGTTTTTACACTACCTTGGTAGGCATCTAAAAGACACCACAAAAGTTGTTCTACCTGCTTTCTGGGCTGAGATGGGGAACCGCTGAATTTTGGAGTCGGCCGGTGACAAAATGTTCCAAACACACCCCCTGCACAACTCCACCGGGGAAGGTGCCAGACAGGAGTTCTCCTGGTAGTTTTTACATTGCTCCGGTAGGCATCTGAAAGACACCACAAAAGTTGTTGTACCTGCTTTCTGGGCTGAGATGGGGAACCGCTGAATTTTGGAGTCGGCCGGTGACAAAATGTTCCAAAGACACCCCCTGCACAACTCCACCGGGGAAGGTGCCAGACAGGAGTTCTCTTAGTAGTTTCTACGCTACCTTGGTAGGCAGCTGAAAGACACCACAAAAGTTGTTGTACCTGCTTTCTGGGCTGAGATGGGGAACCACTGAATTTTGGAGTCGGCTGGTGACAAAATGTTCCAAACACACCCCCTGCACAACTCCACCGGGGAAGGTGCCAGACAGGAATTCTCTTAGTAGTTTTTACACTACCTTGGTAGGCATCTGAAAGGCAGCACAAAAGTTGTTCTACCTGCTTTCTGGGCTGAGATGGGGAACCGCTGAATTTTGGAGTCGGCTGGTGACAAAATGTTCCAAACACACCCCCTGCACAACTCCACCGGGGAAGGTGCCAGACAGGAGTTCTCCTGGTAGTTTTTACATTGCTCCGGTAGGCATCTGAAAGACACCACAAAAGTTGTTCTACCTGCTTTCTGGGCTGAGATGGGGAACCGCTGAATTTTGGAGTCGGCCGGTGACAAAATGTTCCAAACACACCCCATGCACAACTCCACCGGGGAAGGTGCCAGACAGGAGTTCTCTTAGTAGTTTTTACACTACCTTGGTAGGCATTTGAAAGACACCACAAAAGTTGTTCCACCTGCTTTCTGGGCTGAGATGGGGAACCGCTGAATTTTGGAGTCGGCTGGTGACAAAATGTTCCAAACACACCCCCTGCACAACTCCACCGGGGAAGGTGCCAGGCAGGAGTTCTCCTGGTAGTTTTTACATTGCTCCGGTAGGCATCTGAAAGACACCACAAAAGTTGTTCTATCTGCTTTCTGGGCTGAGATGGGGAATCGCTGAATTTTGGACTCGGCCGGTGACAAAATGTTCCAAAGACACCCCATGCACAACTCCACCGGGGAAGGTGCCAGGCAGGAGTTCTCTTAGTAGTTTTTACGCTACCTTGGTAGGCAGCTGAAAGGCACCACAAAAGTTGTTCTACCTGCTTTCTGGGCTGAGATGGGGAACCGCTGAATTTTGGAGTCGGCTGGTGACAAAATGTTCCAAACACACCCCCTGCACAACTCCACCGGGGAAGGTGCCAGACAGGAGTTCTCCTGGTAGTTTTTACACTACCTTGGTAGGCATCTGAAAGACACCACAAAAGTTGTTCTATCTGCTTTCTGGGCTGAGATGGGGAAACGCTGAATTTTGGAGTCGGCCGGTGACAAAATGTTCCAAAGACACCCCATGCACAACTCCACCGGGGAAGGTGCCAGACAAGCGTTCTCTTGATAGTTTTTACACTACCTTGGTAGGCATCTAAAAGACACCACAAAAGTTGTTCTACCTGCTTTCTGGGCTGAGATGGGGAAACGCTGAATTTTGGAGTCGGCTGGTGACAAAATGTTCCAAACACACCCCCTGCACAACTCCACCGGGGAAGGTGCCAGACAGGAGTTCTCCTGGTAGTTTTTACATTGCTCCGGTAGGCATCAAAAGGACACCACAAAAGTTGTTCTACCTGCTTTCTGGGCTGAGATGGGGAAACGCTGAATTTTGGACTCGGCCGGTGACAAAATGTTCCAAAGACACCCCCTGCACAACTCCACCGGGGAAGGTGCCAGACAGGAGTTCTCTTAGTAGTTTTTACGCTACCTTGGTAGGCAGCTGAAAGGCACCACAAAAGTTGTTCTACCTGCTTTCTGGGCTGAGATGGGGAACCGCTGAATTTTGGAGTCGGCTGCTGACAAAATGTTCCAAAAACACCCCATGCACAACTCCACCGGGGAAGGTGCCAGACAGGAGTTCTTCTGGTAGTTTTTACATTGCTCCGGTAGGCATCTGAAAGACACCACAAAAGTTGTGCTATCTGCTTTCTGGGCTGAGATGGGGAATCGCTGAATTTTGGACTCGGCCGGTGACAAAATGTTCCAAAGACACCCCATGCACAACTCCACCGGGGAAGGTGCCAGACAGGAGTTCTCTTGATAGTTTTTACACTACATTGGTAGGCATCTAAAAGACACCACAAAAGTTGTTCTACCTGCTTTCTGGGCTGAGATGGGGAAACGCTGAATTTTGGACTCGGCCGGTGACAAAATGTTCCAAAGACACCCCCTGCACAACTCCACCGGGGAAGGTGCCAGACAGGAGTTCTCCTGGTAGTTTTTACATTGGTCCGGTAGGCATCTGAAAGACACCACAAAAGTTGTTCTACCTGCTTTCTGGGCTGAGATGGGGAAACGCTGAATTTTGGACTCGGCCGGTGACAAAATGTTCCAAACACACCCCCTGCACAACTCCACCGGGGAAGGTGCCAGACAGGAGTTCTCTTAGTAGTTTTTACACTACCTTGGTAGGCATCTGAAAGACACCACAAAAGTTGTTCTACCTGCTTTCTGGGCTGAGATGGGGAACCGCTGAATTTTGGAGTCGGCCGGTGACAAAATGTTCCAAACACACCCCCTGCACAACTCCACCGGGGAAGGTGCCAGACAGGAGTTCTCCTGGTAGTTTTTACATTGCTCCGGTAGGCATCTGAAAGACACCACAAAAGTTGTTCTACCTGCTTTCTGGGCTGAGATGGGGAACCGCTGAATTTTGGAGTCGGCCGGTGACAAAATGTTCCAAAGACACCCCCTGCACAACTCCACCGGGGAAGGTGCCAGACAGGAGTTCTCTTAGTAGTTTCTACGCTACCTTGGTAGGCAGCTGAAAGGCACCACAAAAGTTGTTCTACCTGCTTTCTGGGCTGAGATGGGGAACGACTGAATTTTGGAGTCGGCTGGTGACAAAATGTTCCAAACACACCCCCTGCACAACTCCACCGGGGAAGGTGCCAGACAGGAATTCTCTTAGTAGTTTTTACACTACCTTGGTAGGCAGCGGAAAGGCAGCACAAAAGTTGTTCTACCTGCTTTCTGGGCTGAGATGGGGAAACGCTGAATTTTGGACTCGGCTGGTGACAAAATGTTCCAAACACACCCCCTGCACAACTCCACCGGGGAAGGTGCCAGACAGGAGTTCTCCTGGTAGTTTTTACATTGCTCCGGTAGGCATCTGAAAGACACCACAAAAGTTGTTCTACCTGCTTTCTGGGCTGAGATGGGGAACCGCTGAATTTTGGAGTCGGCCGGTGACAAAATGTTCCAAACACACCCCCTGCACAACTCCACCGGGGAAGGTGCCAGACAGGAGTTCTCCTGGTAGTTTTTACATTGCTCCGGTAGGCATCAAAAGGACACCACAAAAGTTGTTCTACCTGCTTTCTGGGCTGAGATGGGGAACCGCTGAATTTTGGAGTCGGCCGGTGACAAAATGTTCCAAACACACCCCCTGCACAACTCCACCGGGGAAGGTGCCAGACAGGAGTTCTCCTGGTAGTTTTTACATTGCTCCGGTAGGCATCTGAAAGACACCACAAAAGTTGTTCTACCTGCTTTCTGGGCTGAGATGGGGAAACGCTGAATTTTGGACTCGGCCGGTGACAAAATGTTCCAAACACACCCCCTGCACAACTCCACCGGGGAAGGTGCCAGACAGGAGTTCTCTTAGTAGTTTTTACACTACCTTGGTAGGCATCTAAAAGACACCACAAAAGTTGTTCTACCTGCTTTCTGGGCTGAGATGGGGAACCGCTGAATTTTGGAGTCGGCCGGTGACAAAATGTTCCAAACACACCCCCTGCACAACTCCACCGGGGAAGGTGCCAGACAGGAGTTCTCCTGGTAGTTTTTACATTGCTCCGGTAGGCATCTGAAAGACACCACAAAAGTTGTTGTACCTGCTTTCTGGGCTGAGATGGGGAACCGCTGAATTTTGGAGTCGGCCGGTGACAAAATGTTCCAAAGACACCCCCTGCACAACTCCACCGGGGAAGGTGCCAGACAGGAGTTCTCTTAGTAGTTTCTACGCTACCTTGGTAGGCAGCTGAAAGGCACCACAAAAGTTGTTCTACCTGCTTTCTGGGCTGAGATGGGGAACCACTGAATTTTGGAGTCGGCTGGTGACAAAATGTTCCAAAGACACCCCATGCACAACTCCACCGGGGAAGGTGCCAGACAGGAATTCTGTTAGTAGTTTTTACACTACCTTGGTAGGCAGCTGAAAGGCAGCACAAAAGTTGTTCTACCTGCTTTCTGGGCTGAGATGGGGAAACGCTGAATTTTGGACTCGGCTGGTGACAAAATGTTCCAAACACACCCCCTGCACAACTCCACCGGGGAAGGTGCCAGACAGGAGTTCTCCTGGTAGTTTTTACATTGCTCCGGTAGGCATCTGAAAGACACCACAAAAGTTGTTCTACCTGCTTTCTGGGCTGAGATGGGGAAACGCTGAATTTTGGACTCGGCCGGTGACAAAATGTTCCAAAGACACCCCCTGCACAACTCCACCGGGGAAGGTGCCAGACAGGAGTTCTCTTAGTAGTTTTTACGCTACCTTGGTAGGCAGCTGAAAGGCACCACAAAAGTTGTTCTACCTGCTTTCTGGGCTGAGATGGGGAACCGCTGAATTTTGGAGTCGGCTGCTGACAAAATGTTCCAAAAACACCCCATGCACAACTCCACCGGGGAAGGTGCCAGACAGGAGTTCTTCTGGTAGTTTTTACATTGCTCCGGTAGGCATCTGAAAGACACCACAAAAGTTGTGCTATCTGCTTTCTGGGCTGAGATGGGGAATCGCTGAATTTTGGACTCGGCCGGTGACAAAATGTTCCAAAGACACCCCATGCACAACTCCACCGGGGAAGGTGCCAGACAGGAGTTCTCTTGATAGTTTTTACACTACATTGGTAGGCATCTAAAAGACACCACAAAAGTTGTTCTACCTGCTTTCTGGGCTGAGATGGGGAAACGCTGAATTTTGGACTCGGCCGGTGACAAAATGTTCCAAAGACACCCCCTGCACAACTCCACCGGGGAAGGTGCCAGACAGGAGTTCTCCTGGTAGTTTTTACATTGCTCCGGTAGGCATCTGAAAGACACCACAAAAGTTGTTCTACCTGCTTTCTGGGCTGAGATGGGGAAACGCTGAATTTTGGACTCGGCCGGTGACAAAATGTTCCAAACACACCCCCTGCACAACTCCACCGGGGAAGGTGCCAGACAGGAGTTCTCTTAGTAGTTTTTACACTACCTTGGTAGGCATCTAAAAGACACCACAAAAGTTGTTCTACCTGCTTTCTGGGCTGAGATGGGGAACCGCTGAATTTTGGAGTCGGCCGGTGACAAAATGTTCCAAACACACCCCCTGCACAACTCCACCGGGGAAGGTGCCAGACAGGAGTTCTCCTGGTAGTTTTTACATTGCTCCGGTAGGCATCTGAAAGACACCACAAAAGTTGTTCTACCTGCTTTCTGGGCTGAGATGGGGAACCGCTGAATTTTGGACTCGGCTGGTGACAAAATGTTCCAAAGACACCCCCTGCACAACTCCACCGGGGAAGGTGCCAGACAGGAGTTCTCCTGGTAGTTTTTACATTGCTCCGGTAGGCATCTGAAAGACACCACAAAAGTTGTTCTACCTGCTTTCTGGGCTGAGATGGGGAACCGCTGAATTTTGGAGTCGGCCGGTGACAAAATGTTCCAAACACACCCCCTGCACAACTCCACCGGGGAAGGTGCCAGACAGGAGTTCTCCTGGTAGTTTTTACATTGCTCCGGTAGGCATCAAAAGGACACCACAAAAGTTGTTCTACCTGCTTTCTGGGCTGAGATGGGGAACCGCTGAATTTTGGAGTCGGCCGGTGACAAAATGTTCCAAACACACCCCCTGCACAACTCCACCGGGGAAGGTGCCAGACAGGAGTTCTCCTGGTAGTTTTTACATTGCTCCGGTAGGCATCTGAAAGACACCACAAAAGTTGTTCTACCTGCTTTCTGGGCTGAGATGGGGAAACGCTGAATTTTGGACTCGGCCGGTGACAAAATGTTCCAAACACACCCCCTGCACAACTCCACCGGGGAAGGTGCCAGACAGGAGTTCTCTTAGTAGTTTTTACACTACCTTGGTAGGCATCTAAAAGACACCACAAAAGTTGTTCTACCTGCTTTCTGGGCTGAGATGGGGAACCGCTGAATTTTGGAGTCGGCCGGTGACAAAATGTTCCAAACACACCCCCTGCACAACTCCACCGGGGAAGGTGCCAGACAGGAGTTCTCCTGGTAGTTTTTACATTGCTCCGGTAGGCATCTGAAAGACACCACAAAAGTTGTTGTACCTGCTTTCTGGGCTGAGATGGGGAACCGCTGAATTTTGGAGTCGGCCGGTGACAAAATGTTCCAAAGACACCCCCTGCACAACTCCACCGGGGAAGGTGCCAGACAGGAGTTCTCTTAGTAGTTTCTACGCTACCTTGGTAGGCAGCTGAAAGGCACCACAAAAGTTGTTCTATCTGCTTTCTGGGCTGAGATGGGGAACCACTGAATTTTGGAGTCGGCTGGTGACAAAATGTTCCAAAGACACCCCATGCACAACTCCACCGGGGAAGGTGCCAGACAGGAATTCTGTTAGTAGTTTTTACACTACCTTGGTAGGCAGCTGAAAGGCAGCACAAAAGTTGTTCTACCTGCTTTCTGGGCTGAGATGGGGAAACGCTGAATTTTGGACTCGGCTGGTGACAAAATGTTCCAAACACACCCCCTGCACAACTCCACCGGGGAAGGTGCCAGACAGGAGTTCTCCTGGTAGTTTTTACATTGCTCCGGTAGGCATCTGAAAGACACCACAAAAGTTGTTCTACCTGCTTTCTGGGCTGAGATGGGGAACCGCTGAATTTTGGAGTCGGCCGGTGACAAAATGTTCCAAACACACCCCATGCACAACTCCACCGGGGAAGGTGCCAGACAGGAGTTCTCTTAGTAGTTTTTACACTACCTTGGTAGGCATTTGAAAGACACCACAAAAGTTGTTCCACCTGCTTTCTGGGCTGAGATGGGGAACCGCTGAATTTTGGAGTCGGCTGGTGACAAAATGTTCCAAACACACCCCCTGCACAACTCCACCGGGGAAGGTGCCAGGCAGGAGTTCTCTTAGTAGTTTCTACGCTACCTTGGTAGGCAGCTGAAAGGCACCACAAAAGTTGTTCTACCTGCTTTCTGGGCTGAGATGGGGAACCACTGAATTTTGGAGTCGGCTGGTGACAAAATGTTCCAAACACACCCCCTGCACAACTCCACCGGGGAAGGTGCCAGACAGGAATTCTCTTAGTAGTTTTTACACTACCTTGGTAGGCAGCGGAAAGGCAGCACAAAAGTTGTTCTACCTGCTTTCTGGGCTGAGATGGGGAAACGCTGAATTTTGGACTCGGCTGGTGACAAAATGTTCCAAACACACCCCCTGCACAACTCCACCGGGGAAGGTGCCAGACAGGAGTTCTCCTGGTAGTTTTTACATTGCTCCGGTAGGCATCTGAAAGACACCACAAAAGTTGTTCTACCTGCTTTCTGGGCTGAGATGGGGAACCGCTGAATTTTGGAGTCGGCCGGTGACAAAATGTTCCAAACACACCCCCTGCACAACTCCACCGGGGAAGGTGCCAGACAGGAGTTCTCCTGGTAGTTTTTACATTGCTCCGGTAGGCATCAAAAGGACACCACAAAAGTTGTTCTACCTGCTTTCTGGGCTGAGATGGGGAACCGCTGAATTTTGGAGTCGGCCGGTGACAAAATGTTCCAAACACACCCCCTGCACAACTCCACCGGGGAAGGTGCCAGACAGGAGTTCTCCTGGTAGTTTTTACATTGCTCCGGTAGGCATCTGAAAGACACCACAAAAGTTGTTCTACCTGCTTTCTGGGCTGAGATGGGGAAACGCTGAATTTTGGACTCGGCCGGTGACAAAATGTTCCAAACACACCCCCTGCACAACTCCACCGGGGAAGGTGCCAGACAGGAGTTCTCTTAGTAGTTTTTACACTACCTTGGTAGGCATCTAAAAGACACCACAAAAGTTGTTCTACCTGCTTTCTGGGCTGAGATGGGGAACCGCTGAATTTTGGAGTCGGCCGGTGACAAAATGTTCCAAACACACCCCCTGCACAACTCCACCGGGGAAGGTGCCAGACAGGAGTTCTCCTGGTAGTTTTTACATTGCTCCGGTAGGCATCTGAAAGGCACCACAAAAGTTGTTCTACCTGCTTTCTGGGCTGAGATGGGGAACCGCTGAATTTTGGAGTCGGCCGGTGACAAAATGTTCCAAAGACACCCCCTGCACAACTCCACCGGGGAAGGTGCCAGACAGGAGTTCTCTTAGTAGTTTCTACGCTACCTTGGTAGGCAGCTGAAAGGCACCACAAAAGTTGTTCTACCTGCTTTCTGGGCTGAGATGGGGAACCACTGAATTTTGGAGTCGGCTGGTGACAAAATGTTCCAAACACACCCCCTGCACAACTCCACCGGGGAAGGTGCCAGACAGGAATTCTGTTAGTAGTTTTTACACTACCTTGGTAGGCAGCTGAAAGGCAGCACAAAAGTTGTTCTACCTGCTTTCTGGGCTGAGATGGGGAAACGCTGAATTTTGGACTCGGCTGGTGACAAAATGTTCCAAACACACCCCCTGCACAACTCCACCGGGGAAGGTGCCAGACAGGAGTTCTCCTGGTAGTTTTTACATTGCTCCGGTAGGCATCTGAAAGACACCACAAAAGTTGTTCTACCTGCTTTCTGGGCTGAGATGGGGAACCGCTGAATTTTGGAGTCGGCCGGTGACAAAATGTTCCAAACACACCCCATGCACAACTCCACCGGGGAAGGTGCCAGACAGGAGTTCTCTTAGTAGTTTTTACACTACCTTGGTAGGCATTTGAAAGACACCACAAAAGTTGTTCCACCTGCTTTCTGGGCTGAGATGGGGAACCGCTGAATTTTGGAGTCGGCTGGTGACAAAATGTTCCAAACACACCCCCTGCACAACTCCACCGGGGAAGGTGCCAGGCAGGAGTTCTCCTGGTAGTTTTTACATTGCTCCGGTAGGCATCTGAAAGACACCACAAAAGTTGTTCTATCTGCTTTCTGGGCTGAGATGGGGAATCGCTGAATTTTGGACTCGGCCGGTGACAAAATGTTCCAAAGACACCCCATGCACAACTCCACCGGGGAAGGTGCCAGGCAGGAGTTCTCTTAGTAGTTTTTACGCTACCTTGGTAGGCAGCTGAAAGGCACCACAAAAGTTGTTCTACCTGCTTTCTGGGCTGAGATGGGGAAACGCTGAATTTTGGAGTCGGCTGGTGACAAAATGTTCCAAACACACCCCATGCACAACTCCACCGGGGAAGGTGCCAGACAGGAGTTCTCCTGGTAGTTTTTACACTACCTTGGTAGGCAGCTGAAAGGCACCACAAAAGTTGTTCTACCTGCTTTCTGGGCTGAGATGGGGAAACGCTGAATTTTGGAGTCGGCTGGTGACAAAATGTTCCAAACACACCCCCTGCACAACTCCACCAGGGAAGGTGCCAGACAGGAGTTCTCTTGGTAGTTTTTACACTACCTTGGTAGGCATCTAAAAGACACCACAAAAGTTGTTCTACCTGCTTTCTGGGCTGAGATGGGGAAACGCTGAATTTTGGAGTCGGCTGGTGACAAAATGTTCCAAACACACCCCCTGCACAACTCCACCGGGGAAGGTGCCAGACAGGAATTCTCTTAGTAGTTTTTACACTACCTTGGTAGGCAGCTGAAAGGCAGCACAAAAGTTGTTCTACCTGCTTTCTGGGCTGAGATGGGGAAACGCTGAATTTTGGACTCGGCTGGTGACAAAATGTTCCAAACACACCCCCTGCACAACTCCACCGGGGAAGGTGCCAGACAGGAGTTCTCCTGGTAGTTTTTACATTGCTCCGGTAGGCATCTGAAAGACACCACAAAAGTTGTTCCACCTGCTTTCTGGGCTGAGATGGGGAACCGCTGAATTTTGGAGTCGGCCGGTGACAAAATGTTCCAAAGACACCCCATGCACAACTCCACCGGGGAAGGTGCCAGACAAGCGTTCTCTTGATAGTTTTTACACTACCTTGGTAGGCATCTAAAAGACACCACAAAAGTTGTTCTACCTGCTTTCTGGGCTGAGATGGGGAAACGCTGAATTTTGGACTCGGCTGGTGACAAAATGTTCCAAACACACCCCCTGCACAACTCCACCGGGGAAGGTGCCAGACAGGAGTTCTCTTAGTAGTTTTTACACTACCTTGGTAGGCATCTAAAAGACACCACAAAAGTTGTTCTACCTGCTTTCTGGGCTGAGATGGGGAACCGCTGAATTTTGGAGTCGGCCGGTGACAAAATGTTCCAAACACACCCCCTGCACAACTCCACCGGGGAAGGTGCCAGACAGGAGTTCTCCTGGTAGTTTTTACATTGCTCCGGTAGGCATCTGAAAGGCACCACAAAAGTTGTTCTACCTGCTTTCTGGGCTGAGATGGGGAACCGCTGAATTTTGGAGTCGGCCGGTGACAAAATGTTCCAAAGACACCCCCTGCACAACTCCACCGGGGAAGGTGCCAGACAGGAGTTCTCTTAGTAGTTTCTACGCTACCTTGGTAGGCAGCTGAAAGGCACCACAAAAGTTGTTCTACCTGCTTTCTGGGCTGAGATGGGGAACCACTGAATTTTGGAGTCGGCTGGTGACAAAATGTTCCAAACACACCCCCTGCACAACTCCACCGGGGAAGGTGCCAGACAGGAATTCTGTTAGTAGTTTTTACACTACCTTGGTAGGCAGCTGAAAGGCAGCACAAAAGTTGTTCTACCTGCTTTCTGGGCTGAGATGGGGAAACGCTGAATTTTGGACTCGGCTGGTGACAAAATGTTCCAAACACACCCCCTGCACAACTCCACCGGGGAAGGTGCCAGACAGGAGTTCTCCTGGTAGTTTTTACATTGCTCCGGTAGGCATCTGAAAGACACCACAAAAGTTGTTCTACCTGCTTTCTGGGCTGAGATGGGGAACCGCTGAATTTTGGAGTCGGCCGGTGACAAAATGTTCCAAACACACCCCATGCACAACTCCACCGGGGAAGGTGCCAGACAGGAGTTCTCTTAGTAGTTTTTACACTACCTTGGTAGGCATTTGAAAGACACCACAAAAGTTGTTCCACCTGCTTTCTGGGCTGAGATGGGGAACCGCTGAATTTTGGAGTCGGCTGGTGACAAAATGTTCCAAACACACCCCCTGCACAACTCCACCGGGGAAGGTGCCAGACAGGAGTTCTCCTGGTAGTTTTTACATTGCTCCGGTAGGCATCTGAAAGACACCACAAAAGTTGTTCTACCTGCTTTCTGGGCTGAGATGGGGAACCGCTGAATTTTGGAGTCGGCCGGTGACAAAATGTTCCAAAGACACCCCATGCACAACTCCACCGGGGAAGGTGCCAGGCAGGAGTTCTCTTAGTAGTTTTTACGCTACCTTGGTAGGCAGCTGAAAGGCACCACAAAAGTTGTTCTACCTGCTTTCTGGGCTGAGATGGGGAAACGCTGAATTTTGGAGTCGGCTGGTGACAAAATGTTCCAAACACACCCCATGCACAACTCCACCGGGGAAGGTGCCAGACAGGAGTTCTCCTGGTAGTTTTTACACTACCTTGGTAGGCAGCTGAAAGGCACCACAAAAGTTGTTCTACCTGCTTTCTGGGCTGAGATGGGGAAACGCTGAATTTTGGAGTCGGCTGGTGACAAAATGTTCCAAACACACCCCCTGCACAACTCCACCAGGGAAGGTGCCAGACAGGAGTTCTCTTGGTAGTTTTTACACTACCTTGGTAGGCATCTAAAAGACACCACAAAAGTTGTTCTACCTGCTTTCTGGGCTGAGATGGGGAAACGCTGAATTTTGGAGTCGGCTGGTGACAAAATGTTCCAAACACACCCCCTGCACAACTCCACCGGGGAAGGTGCCAGACAGGAATTCTCTTAGTAGTTTTTACACTACCTTGGTAGGCAGCTGAAAGGCAGCACAAAAGTTGTTCTACCTGCTTTCTGGGCTGAGATGGGGAAACGCTGAATTTTGGACTCGGCTGGTGACAAAATGTTCCAAACACACCCCCTGCACAACTCCACCGGGGAAGGTGCCAGACAGGAGTTCTCCTGGTAGTTTTTACATTGCTCCGGTAGGCATCTGAAAGACACCACAAAAGTTGTTCCACCTGCTTTCTGGGCTGAGATGGGGAACCGCTGAATTTTGGAGTCGGCCGGTGACAAAATGTTCCAAAGACACCCCATGCACAACTCCACCGGGGAAGGTGCCAGACAAGCGTTCTCTTGATAGTTTTTACACTACCTTGGTAGGCATCTAAAAGACACCACAAAAGTTGTTCTACCTGCTTTCTGGGCTGAGATGGGGAACCGCTGAATTTTGGAGTCGGCTGGTGACAAAAAGTTTCCAAAAACACCCCCTGCACAACTCCACCGGGGAAGGTGCCAGACAGGAGTTCTCCTGGTAGTTTTTACATTGCTCCGGTAGGCATCTGAAAGACACCACAAAAGTTGTTCTATCTGCTTTCTGGGCTGAGATGGGGAATCGCTGAATTTTGGAGTCGGCTGGTGACAAAATGTTCCAAAGACACCCCCTGCACAACTCCACCGGGGAAGGTGCCAGACAGGAGTTCTCTTAGTAGTTTTTACGCTACCTTGGTAGGCAGCTGAAAGGCACCACAAAAGTTGTTCTACCTGCTTTCTGGGCTGAGATGGGGAACCGCTGAATTTTGGAGTCAGCTGGTGACAAAATGTTCCAAAAACACCCCATGCACAACTCCACCGGGGAAGGTGCCAGACAGGAGTTCTCTTGGTAGTTTTTACACTACCTTGGTAGGCAGCTGAAAGGCACCACAAAAGTTGTTCTAGCTGCTTTCTGGGCTGAGATGGGGAACAGCTGAATTTTGGAGTCGGCTGGTGACAAAATGTTCCAAACACACCCCCTGCACAACTCCACCGGGGAAGGTGCCAGACAGGAGTTCTCCTGGTAGTTTTTACATTGCTCTGGTAGGCATCTGAAAGACACCACAAAAGTTGTTCTATCTGCTTTCTGGGCTGAGATGGGGAATCGCTGAATTTTGGACTCGGCCGGTGACAAAATGTTCCAAAGACACCCCATGCACAACTCCACCGGGGAAGGTGCCAGACAAGCGTTCTCTTGATAGTTTTTACACTACCTTGGTAGGCATCTAAAAGACACCACAAAAGTTGTTCTACCTGCTTTCTGGGCTGAGACGGGGAATCGCTGAATTTTGGACTCGGCCGGTGACAAAATGTTCCAAACACACCCCCTGCACAACTCCACCGGGGAACATGCCAGACAGGAGTTCTCCTGGTAGTTTTTACATTGCTCCGGTAGGCATCTGAAAGACACCACAAAAGTTGTTCTACCTGCTTTCTGGGCTGAGATGGGGAACCGCTGAATTTTGGAGTCGGCCGTTGACAAAATGTTCCAAACACACCCCATGCACAACTCCACCGGGGAAGGTGCCAGGCAGGAGTTCTCCTGGTAGTTTTTACACTACCTTGGTAGGCATTTGAAAGACACCACAGAAGTTGTTCTACCTGCTTTCTGGGCTGAGATGGGGAAACGCTGAATTTTGGACTCGGCCGGTGACAAAATGTTCCAAAGACACCCCATGCACAACTCCACCGGGGAAGGTGCCAGACAGGAGTTCTCTTGGTAGTTTTTACACTACCTTGGTAGGCATCTAAAAGACACCACAAAAGTTGTTCTACCTGCTTTCTGGGCTGAGATGGGGAACCGCTGAATTTTGGACTCGGCTGGTGACAAAATGTTCCAAACACACCCCCTGCACAACTCCACCGGGGAAGGTGCCAGACAGGAGTTCTCCTGGTAGTTTTTACATTGCTCCGGTAGGCATCTGAAAGACACCACAAAAGTTGTTCTACCTGCTTTCTGGGCTGAGATGGGGAAACGCTGAATTTTGGACTCGGCCGGTGACAAAATGTTCCAAACACACCCCCTGCACAACTCCACCGGGGAAGGTGCCAGACAGGAGTTCTCTTGGTAGTTTTTACACTACCTTGGTAGGCATCTAAAAGACACCACAAAAGTTGTTCTACCTGCTTTCTGGGCTGAGATGGGGAAACGCTGAATTTTGGAGTCGGCCGGTGACAAAATGTTCCAAAGACACCCCCTGCACAACTCCACCGGGGAAGGTGCCAGACAGGAATTGTCTTAGTAGTATTTATACTACCTTGGTAGGCATTTGAAAGACACCACAAAAGTTGTTCCACCTGCTTTCTGGGCTGAGATGGGGAACCGCTGAATTTTGGAGTCGGCCGGTGACAAAATGTTCCAAACACACCCCATGCACAACTCCACCGGGGAAGGTGCCAGGCAGGAGTTCTCCTGGTAGTTTTTACATTGCTCCGGTAGGCATCTGAAAGACACCACAAAAGTTGTTCTATCTGCTTTCTGGGCTGAGATGGGGAAACGCTGAATTTTGGAGTCGGCCGGTGACAAAATGTTCCAAACACACCCCCTGCACAACTCCACCGGGGAAGGTGCCAGACAGGAGTTCTCTTAGTAGTTTTTACGCTACCTTGGTAGGCAGCTGAAAGGCACCACAAAAGTTGTTCTACCTGCTTTCTGGGCTGAGATGGGGAACCGCTGAATTTTGGAGTCGGCTGGTGACAAAATGTTCCAAACACACCCCATGCACAACTCCACCACGGAAGGTGCCAGACAGGAGTTCTCCTGGTAGTTTTTACATTGCTCCGGTAGGGATCTGAAAGACACCACAAAAGTTGTTGTACCTGCTTTCTGGGCTGAGATGGGGAAACGCTGAATTTTGGAGTCGGCCGGTGACAAAATGTTCCAAACACACCCCATGCACAACTCCACCGGGGAAGGTGCCAGGCAGGAGTTCTCCTGGTAGTTTTTACACTACCTTGGTAGGCATTTGAAAGACACCACAAAAGTTGTTCTACCTGCTTTCTGGGCTGAGATGGGGAACCGCTGAATTTTGGAGTCGGCCGGTGACAAAATGTTCCAAAGACACCCCATGCACAACTCCACCGGGGAAGGTGCCAGACAAGCGTTCTCTTGATAGTTTTTACACTACCTTGGTAGGCATCTAAAAGACACCAAAAAAGTTGTTCTACCTGCTTTCTGGGCTGAGATGGGGAACCGCTGAATTTTGGACTCGGCTGGTGACAAAATGTTCCAAACACACCCCATGCACAACTCCACCGGGGAAGGTGCCAGACAGGAGTTCTCCTGGTAGTTTTTACATTGCTCCGGTAGGCATCTGAAAGACACCACAAAAGTTGTTCTACCTGCTTTCTGGGCTGAGATGGGGAACCGTTGAATTTTGGAGTCGGCCGGTGACAAAATGTTCCAAACACACCCCCTGCACAACTCCACCGGGGAAGGTGCCAGACAGGAGTTCTCCTGGTAGTTTTTACATTGCTCCGGTAGGCAGCTGAAAGACACCACAAAAGTTGTTCTACCTGCTTTCTGGGCTGAGATGGGGAACCGCTGAATTTTGGACTCGGCCGGTGACAAAATGTTCCAAACACACCCCATGCACAACTCCACCGGGGAAGGTGCCAGACAGGAGTTCTCCTGGTAGTTTTTACATTGCTCCGGTAGGCATCTGAAAGACACCACAAAAGTTGTTCTACCTGCTTTCTGGGCTGAGATGGGGAAACGCTGAATTTTGGAGTCGGCCGGTGACAAAATGTTCCAAACACACCCCATGCACAACTCCACCGGGGAAGGTGCCAGACAGGAGTTCTCCTGGTAGTTTTTACACTACCTTGGTAGGCATCTAAAAGACACCACAAAAGTTGTTCTACCTGCTTTCTGGGCTGAGATGGGGAAACGCTGAATTTTGGAGTCGGCCGGTGACAAAATGTTCCAAACACACCCCCTGCACAACTCCACCGGGGAAGGTGCCAGACAGGAGTTCTCCTGGTAGTTTTTACAATACCTTGGTAGGCATTTGAAAGACACCACAAAAGTTGTTCTACCTGCTTTCTGGGCTGAGATGGGGAACCGCTGAATTTTGGAGTCGGCCGGTGACAAAATGTTCCAAACACACCCCATGCACAACTCCACCGGGGAAGGTGCCAGGCAGGAGTTCTCCTGGTAGTTTTTACACTACCTTGGTAGGCAGCTGAAAGGCACCACAAAAGTTGTTCCACCTGCTTTCTGGGCTGAGATGGGGAACCGCTGAATTTTGGAGTCGGCCGGTGACAAAATGTTCCAAAGACACCCCCTGCACAACTCCACCACGGAAGGTGCCAGACAGGAGTTCTCTTAGTAGTTTTTACACTACCTTGGTAGGCATCTGAAAGGCACCACAAAAGTTGTTCTATCTGCTTTCTGGGCTGAGATGGGGAATCGCTGAATTTTGGACTCGGCCGGTGACAAAATGTTCCAAACACACCCCCTGCACAACTCCACCGGGGAAGGTGCCAGACAGGAGTTCTCCTGGTAGTTTTTACATTGCTCCGGTAGGCATCTGAAAGACACCACAAAAGTTGTTCTACCTGCTTTCTGGGCTGAGATGGGGAACCGTTGAATTTTGGAGTCGGCTGGTGACAAAATGTTCCAAACACACCCCCTGCACAACTCCACCGGGGAAGGTGCCAGACAGGAGTTCTCCTGGTAGTTTTTACATTGCTCCGGTAGGCATCTGAAAGACACCACAAAAGTTGTTCTACCTGCTTTCTGGGCTGAGATGGGGAAATGCTGAATTTTGGAGTCGGCTGGTGACAAAAAGTTTCCAAAAACACCCCATGCACAACTCCACCACGGAAGGTGCCAGACAGGAGTTCTCCTGGTAGTTTTTACATTGCTCCGGTAGGCATCTGAAAGACACCACAAAAGTTGTTCTATCTGCTTTCTGGGCTGAGATGGGGAATCGCTGAATTTTGGACTCGGCCGGTGACAAAATGTTCCAAAGACACCCCCTGCACAACTCCACCGGGGAAGGTGCCAGACAGGAGTTCTCTTAGTAGTTTTTACGCTACCTTGGTAGGCAGCTGAAAGGCACCACAAAAGTTGTTCTACCTGCTTTCTGGGCTGAGATGGGGAACCGCTGAATTTTGGAGTCGGCTGGTGACAAAATGTTCCAAACACACCCCATGCACAACTCCACCGGGGAAGGTGCCAGACAGGAGTTCTCCTGGTAGTTTTTACATTGCTCCGGTAGGCATCTGAAAGACACCACAAAAGTTGTTCTACCTGCTTTCTGGGCTGAGATGGGGAAACGCTGAATTTTGGAGTCGGCCGGTGACAAAATGTTCCAAACACACCCCATGCACAACTCCACCGGGGAAGGTGCCAGGCAGGAGTTCTCCTGGTAGTTTTTACACTACCTTGGTAGGCATTTGAAAGACACCACAAAAGTTGTTCTACCTGCTTTCTGGGCTGAGATGGGGAACCGCTGAATTTTGGAGTCGGCCGGTGACAAAATGTTCCAAAGACACCCCATGCACAACTCCACCGGGGAAGGTGCCAGACAAGCGTTCTCTTGATAGTTTTTACACTACCTTGGTAGGCATCTAAAAGACACCACAAAAGTTGTTCTACCTGCTTTCTGGGCTGAGATGGGGAACCGCTGAATTTTGGACTCGGCTGGTGACAAAATGTTCCAAAGACACCCCATGCACAACTCCACCGGGGAAGGTGCCAGACAGGAGTTCTGTTGGTAGATTTTACACTACCTTGGTAGGCATCAAAAAGACACCACAAAAGTTGTTCTTCCTGCTTTCTGGGCTGAGATGGGGAAACGCTGAATTTTGGAGTCGGCCGGTGACAAAATGTTCCAAACACACCCCATGCACAACTCCACCGGGGAAGGTGCCAGACAGGAGTTCTCCTGGTAGTTTTTACACTACCTTGGTAGGCATCTAAAAGACACCACAAAAGTTGTTCTACCTGCTTTCTGGGCTGAGATGGGGAAACGCTGAATTTTGGAGTCGGCCGGTGACAAAATGTTCCAAAGACACCCCATGCACAACTCCACCACGGAAGGTGCCAGACAGGAGTTCTCTTAGTAGTTTTTACACTACCTTGGTAGGCAGCTGAAAGGCACCACAAAAGTTGTTCTATCTGCTTTCTGGGCTGAGATGGGGAATCGCTGAATTTTGGACTCGGCCGGTGACAAAATGTTCCAAAGACACCCCCTGCACAACTCCACCGGGGAAGGTGCCAGACAGGAGTTCTCCTGGTAGTTTTTACATTGCTCCAGTAGGCATCTGAAAGACACCACAAAAGTTGTTCTACCTGCTTTCTGGGCTGAGATGGGGAACCGTTGAATTTTGGAGTCGGCTGGTGACAAAATGTTCCAAACACACCCCCTGCACAACTCCACCGGGGAAGGTGCCAGACAGGAGTTCTCCTGGTAGTTTTTACATTGCTCTGGTAGGCATCAAAAGGACACCACAAAAGTTGTTCTACCTGCTTTCTGGGCTGAGATGGGGAAACGCTGAATTTTGGAGTCGGCCGGTGACAAAATGTTCCAAACACACCCCCTGCACAACTCCACCGGGGAAGGTGCCAGACAGGAGTTCTCTTGATAGTTTTTACACTACCTTGGTAGGCATCTAAAAGACACCACAAAAGTTGTTCTACCTGCTTTCTGGGCTGAGATGGGGAAACGCTGAATTTTGGAGTCGGCCGGTGACAAAATGTTCCAAACACACCCCCTGCACAACTCCACCGGGGAAGGTGCCAGACAGGAATTCTCTTAGTAGTTTTTACACTACCTTGGTAGGCAGCTGAAAGGCAGCACAAAAGTTGTTCTACCTGCTTTCTGGGCTGAGATGGGGAAACGCTGAATTTTGGAGTCGGCCGGTGACAAAATGTTCCAAACACACCCCATGCACAACTCCACCGGGGAAGGTGCCAGGCAGGAGTTCTCCTGGTAGTTTTTACACTACCTTGGTAGGCATTTGAAAGACACCACAAAAGTTGTTCTACCTGCTTTCTGGGCTGAGATGGGGAAACGCTGAATTTTGGAGTCGGCCGGTGACAAAATGTTCCAAACACACCCCCTGCACAACTCCACCGGGGAAGGTGCCAGACAGGAGTTCTCCTGGTAGTTTTTACATTGCTCCGGTAGGCATCAAAAGGACACCACAAAAGTTGTTCTACCTGCTTTCTGGGCTGAGATGGGGAACCGCTGAATTTCGGAGTCGGCCGGTGACAAAATGTTCCAAACACACCCCATGCACAACTCCACCGGGGAAGGTGCCAGACAGGAGTTCTCTTGGTAGTTTCTACACTACCTTGGTAGGCATCTAAAAGACACCACAAAAGTTGTTCTACCTGCTTTCTGGGCTGAGATGGGGAACCGCTGAATTTTGGAGTCGGCTGGTGACAAAATGTTCCAAACACACCCCATGCACAACTCCACCGGGGAAGGTGCCAGGCAGGAGTTCTCCTGGTAGTTTTTACACTACCTTGGTAGGCATTTGAAAGACACCACAAAAGTTGTTCTACCTGCTTTCTGGGCTGAGATGGGGAACCGCTGAATTTTGGAGTCGGCCGGTGACAAAATGTTCCAAAGACACCCCATGCACAACTCCACCGGGGAAGGTGCCAGACAAGCGTTCTCTTGATAGTTTTTACACTACCTTGGTAGGCATCTAAAAGACACCAAAAAAGTTGTTCTACCTGCTTTCTGGGCTGAGATGGGGAACCGCTGAATTTTGGACTCGGCTGGTGACAAAATGTTCCAAACACACCCCATGCACAACTCCACCGGGGAAGGTGCCAGACAGGAGTTCTCCTGGTAGTTTTTACATTGCTCCGGTAGGCATCTGAAAGACACCACAAAAGTTGTTCTACCTGCTTTCTGGGCTGAGATGGGGAAACGCTGAATTTTGGAGTCGGCCGGTGACAAAATGTTCCAAACACACCCCATGCACAACTCCACCGGGGAAGGTGCCAGACAGGAGTTCTCCTGGTAGTTTTTACACTACCTTGGTAGGCATCTAAAAGACACCACAAAAGTTGTTCTACCTGCTTTCTGGGCTGAGATAGGGAAACGCTGAATTTTGGAGTCGGCCGGTGACAAAATGTTCCAAACACACCCCCTGCACAACTCCACCGGGGAAGGTGCCAGACAGGAGTTCTCCTGGTAGTTTTTACATTGCTCTGGTAGGCATCAAAAGGACACCACAAAAGTTGTTCTACCTGCTTTCTGGGCTGAGATGGGGAAACGCTGAATTTTGGAGTCGGCCGGTGACAAAATGTTCCAAACACACCCCCTGCACAACTCCACCGGGGAAGGTGCCAGACAGGAGTTCTCTTGATAGTTTTTACACTACCTTGGTAGGCATCTGAAAGACACCACAAAAGTTGTTCTATCTGCTTTCTGGGCTGAGATGGGGAATCGCTGAATTTTGGACTCGGCCGGTGACAAAATGTTCCAAAGACACCCCATGCACAACTCCACCGGGGAAGGTGCCAGACAGGAGTTCTCTTAGTAGTTTTTACGCTACCTTGGTAGGCAGCTGAAAGGCACCACAAAAGTTGTTCTACCTGCTTTCTGGGCTGAGATGGGGAACCGCTGAATTTTGGAGTCGGCTGGTGACAAAATGTTCCAAACACACCCCATGCACAACTCCACCGGGGAAGGTGCCAGACAGGAGTTCTCCTGGTAGTTTTTACATTGCTCCGGTAGGCATCTGAAAGACACCACAAAAGTTGTTCTACCTGCTTTCTGGGCTGAGATGGGGAACCGCTGAATTTTGGAGTCGGCCGGTGACAAAATGTTCCAAACACACCCCATGCACAACTCCACCGGGGAAGGTGCCAGGCAGGAGTTCTCCTGGTAGTTTTTACACTACCTTGGTAGGCATTTGAAAGACACCACAAAAGTTGTTCTACCTGCTTTCTGGGCTGAGATGGGGAACCGCTGAATTTTGGAGTCAGCCGGTGACAAAATGTTCCAAACACACCCCCTGCACAACTCCACCGGGGAAGGTGCCAGACAGGAGTTCTCTTGGTAGTTTCTACACTACCTTGGTAGGCATTTGAAAGGCACCACAAAAGTTGTTCTACCTGCTTTCTGGGCTGAGATGGGGAACCGCTGAATTTTGGAGTCGGCTGGTGACAAAATGTTCCAAACACACCCCATGCACAACTCCACCGGGGAAGGTGCCAGACAGGAGTTCTCTTGGTAGTTTTTACACTACCTTGGTAGGCATCTAAAAGACACCACAAAAGTTGTTCTACCTGCTTTCTGGGCTGAGATGGGGAAACGCTGAATTTTGGAGTCGGCCGGTGACAAAATGTTCCAAACACACCCCATGCACAACTCCACCAGGGAAGGTGCCAGACAGGAGTTCTCTTGATAGTTTTTACACTACCTTGGTAGGCAGCTGAAAGGCACCACAAAAGTTGTTCCACCTGCTTTCTGGGCTGAGATGGGGAACCGCTGAATTTTGGAGTCGGCTGGTGACAAAATGTTCCAAACACACCCCATGCACAACTCCACCGGGGAAGGTGCCAGACAGGAATTCTCTTAGTAGTTTTTACACTACCTTGGTAGGCAGCTGAAAGGCAGCACAAAAGTTGTTCTACCTGCTTTCTGGGCTGAGATGGGGAATCGCTGAATTTTGGAGTCGGCCGGTGACAAAATGTTCCAAAGACACCCCCTGCACAACTCCACCGGGGAAGGTGCCAGACAGGAGTTCTCCTGGTAGTTTTTACATTGCTCCGGTAGGCATCTGAAAGACACCACAAAAGTTGTTGTACCTGCTTTCTGGGCTGAGATGGGGAATCGCTGAATTTTGGACTCGGCCGGTGACAAAATGTTCCAAAGACACCCCATGCACAACTCCACCGGGGAAGGTGCCAGACAAGCGTTCTCTTGATAGTTTTTACACTACCTTGGTAGGCATCTAAAAGACACCACAAAAGTTGTTCTACCTGCTTTCTGGGCTGAGATGGGGAATCGCTGAATTTTGGACTCGGCTGGTGACAAAATGTTCAAAACACACCCCATGCACAACTCCACCGGGGAAGGTGCCAGACAGGAGTTCTCTTGGTAGTTTTTACACTACCTTGGTAGGCAGCTGAAAGACACCACAAAAGTTGTTCTACCTGCTTTCTGGGCTGAGATGGGGAATCGCTGAATTTTGGACTCGGCCGGTGACAAAATGTTCAAAACACACCCCCTGCACAACTCCACCGGGGAAGGTGCCAGACAGGAGTTCTCCTGGTAGTTTTTACATTGCTCCGGTAGGCATCTGAAAGACACCACAAAAGTTGTTCTACCTGCTTTCTGGGCTGAGATGGGGAAACGCTGAATTTTGGAGTCGGCCGGTGACAAAATGTTCCAAACACACCCCCTGCACAACTCCACCGGGGAAGGTGCCAGACAGGAGTTCTCTTGGTAGTTTTTACACTACCTTGGTAGGCATCTAAAAGACACCACAAAAGTTGTTTTACCTGCTTTCTGGGCTGAGATGGGGAAACGCTGAATTTTGGAGTCGGCCGGTGACAAAATGTTCCAAACACACCCCATGCACAACTCCACCGGGGAAGGTGCCAGACAGGAGTTCTCCTGGTAGTTTTTACATTGCTCCGGTAGGCATCTGAAAGACACCACAAAAGTTGTTCTACCTGCTTTCTGGGCTGAGATGGGGAAACGCTGAATTTTGGACTCGGCCGGTGACAAAATGTTCCAAACACACCCCATGCACAACTCCACCGGGGAAGGTGCCAGGCAGGAGTTCTCCTGGTAGTTTTTACACTACCTTGGTAGGCATTTGAAAGACACCACAAAAGTTGTTCCATCTGCTTTCTGGGCTGAGATGGGGAACCGCTGAATTTTGGAGTCGGCTGGTGACAAAATGTTCCAAACACACCCCATGCACAACTCCACCGGGGAAGGTGCCAGACAGGAGTTCTCTTAGTAGTATTTACACTACCTTGGTAGGCAGCTGAAAGGCACCACAAAAGTTGTTCTACCTGCTTTCTGGGCTGAGATGGGGAACCGCTGAATTTTGGAGTCGGCTGGTGACAAAAAGTTTCCAAAAACACCCCCTGCACAACTCCACCGGGGAAGGTGCCAGACAGGAGTTCTCCTGGTAGTTTTTACATTGCTCCGGTAGGCATCTGAAAGACACCACAAAAGTTGTTCTACCTGCTTTCTGGGCTGAGATGGGGAACCGCTGAATTTTGGAGTCGGCTGGTGACAAAATGTTCCAAACACACCCCCTGCACAACTCCACCGGGGAAGGTGCCAGACAGGAGTTCTCCTGGTAGTTTTTACATTGGTCCGGTAGGCATCTGAAAGACACCACAAAAGTTGTTCTACCTGCTTTCTGGGCTGAGATGGGGAATCGCTGAATTTTGGACTCGGCTGGTGACAAAATGTTCCAAACACACCCCCTGCACAACTCCACCGGGGAAGGTGCCAGGCAGGAGTTCTCCTGGTAGTTTTTACATTGCTCCAGTAGGCATCTGAAAGACACCACAAAAGTTGTTCTACCTGCTTTCTGGGCTGAGATGGGGAACCGCTGAATTTTGGAGTCGGCTGGTGACAAAATGTTCCAAACACACCCCCTGCACAACTCCACCGGGGAAGGTGCCAGGCAGGAGTTCTCCTGGTAGTTTTTACACTACCTTGGTAGGCATTTGAAAGACACCACAAAAGTTGTTCTACCTGCTTTCTGGGCTGAGATGGGGAACCGCTGAATTTTGGAGTCGGCTGGTGACAAAATGTTCCAAACACACCCCATGCACAACTCCACCGGGGAAGGTGCCAGACAGGAGTTCTCTTGGTAGATGTTACACTACCTTGGTAGACATCAGAAAGGCACCACAAAAGTTGTTCTACCTGCTTTCTGGGCTGAGATGGGGAACCGCTGAATTTTGGACTCGGCTGGTGACAAAATGTTCCAAACACACCCCATGCACAACTGGACCGGGGAAGGTGCCAGACAGGAGTTATCTTAGTAGTTTTTACACTACCTTGGTAGGCAGCTGAAAGGCACCACAAAAGTTGTTCTACCTGCTTTCTGGGCTGAGATGGGGAATCGCTGAATTTTGGACTCGGCCGGTGACAAAATGTTCCAAACACACCCCCTGCACAACTCCACCACGGAAGGTGCCAGACAGGAGTTCTCCTGGTAGTTTTTACATTGCTCCGGTAGGCATCTGAAAGACACCACAAAAGTTGTTCTACCTGCTTTCTGGGCTGAGATGGGGAACCGCTGAATTTTGGAGTCGGCCGGTGACAAAATGTTCCAAACACACCCCCTGCACAACTCCACCGGGGAAGGTGCCAGACAGGAGTTCTCTTAGTAGTTTTTACACTACCTTGGTAGGCATCTAAAAGACACCACAAAAGTTGTTCTACCTGCTTTCTGGGCTGAGATGGGGAAACGCTGAATTTTGGAGTCGGCCGGTGAAAAAATGTTCCAAACACACCCCCTGCACAACTCCACCGGGGAAGGTGCCAGACAGGAGTTCTCTTGGTAGTTTTTACACTACCTTGGTAGGCATCTAAAAGACACCACAAAAGTTGTTCTACCTGCTTTCTGGGCTGAGATGGGGAATCGCTGAATTTTGGAGTCGGCCGGTGACAAAATGTTCCAAACACACCCCCTGCACAACTCCACCGGGGAAGGTGCCAGACAAGCGTTCTCTTGATAGTTTTTACACTACCTTGGTAGGCATCTAAAAGACACCACAAAAGTTGTTCTACCTGCTTTCTGGGCTGAGATGGGGAACCGCTGAATTTTGGAGTCGGCTGGTGACAAAATGTTCCAAAAACACCCCATGCACAACTCCACCGGGGAAGGTGCCAGACAGGAGTTCTCTTGGTAGATTTTACACTACCTTGGTAGACATCAGAAAGGCACCACAAAAGTTGTTCTACCTGCTTTCTGGGCTGAGATGGGGAATCGCTGAATTTTGGACTCGGCCGGTGACAAAATGTTCCAAACACACCCCCTGCACAACTCCACCGGGGAAGGTGCCAGACAAGCGTTCTCTTGGTAGTTTCTACACTACCTTGGTAGGCATTTGAAAGGCACCACAAAAGTTGTTCTACCTGCTTTCTGGGCTGAGATGGGGAACCGCTGAATTTTGGACTCGGCCGGTGACAAAATGTTCCAAACACACCCCATGCACAACTCCACCGGGGAAGGTGCCAGGCAGGAGTTCTCTTAGTAGTTTTTACACTACCTTGGTAGGCAGCTGAAAGGCACCACAAAAGTTGTTCTACCTGCTTTCTGGGCTGAGATGGGGAACCGCTGAATTTTGGACTCGGCCGGTGACAAAATGTTCCAAACACACCCCCTGCACAACTCCACCGGGGAAGGTGCCAGACAGGAGTTCTCCTGGTAGTTTTTACATTGCTCCGGTAGGCATCTGAAAGACACCACAAAAGTTGTTCTACCTGCTTTCTGGGCTGAGATGGGGAACCGCTGAATTTTGGACTCGGCCGGTGACAAAATGTTCCAAACACACCCCATGCACAACTCCACCGGGGAAGGTGCCAGGCAGGAGTTCTCTTAGTAGTTTTTACACTACCTTGGTAGGCAGCTGAAAGGCACCACAAAAGTTGTTCTACCTGCTTTCTGGGCTGAGATGGGGAACCGCTGAATTTTGGACTCGGCCGGTGACAAAATGTTCCAAACACACCCCCTGCACAACTCCACCGGGGAAGGTGCCAGACAGGAGTTCTCCTGGTAGTTTTTACATTGCTCCGGTAGGCATCTGAAAGACACCACAAAAGTTGTTCTACCTGCTTTCTGGGCTGAGATGGGGAACCGCTGAATTTTGGACTCGGCCGGTGACAAAATGTTCCAAACACACCCCCTGCACAACTCCACCGGGGAAGGTGCCAGACAAGCGTTCTCTTGGTAGTTTCTACACTACCTTGGTAGGCATTTGAAAGGCACCACAAAAGTTGTTCTACCTGCTTTCTGGGCTGAGATGGGGAACCGCTGAATTTTGGACTCGGCCAGTGACAAAATGTTCCAAACACACCCCATGCACAACTCCACCGGGGAAGGTGCCAGGCAGGAGTTCTCTTAGTAGTTTTTACACTACCTTGGTAGGCAGCTGAAAGGCACCACAAAAGTTGTTCTACCTGCTTTCTGGGCTGAGATGGGGAATCGCTTAATTTTGGACTCGGCCGGTGACAAAATGTTCCAAACACACCCCCTGCACAACTCCACCGGGGAAGGTGCCAGACAGGAGTTCTCCTGGTAGTTTTTACATTGCTCCGGTAGGCATCTGAAAGACACCACAAAAGTTGTTCTACCTGCTTTCTGGGCTGAGATGGGGAAACGCTGAATTTTGGAGTCGGCCGGTGACAAAATGTTCCAAACACACCCCCTGCACAACTCCACCGGGGAAGGTGCCAGACAGGAGTTCTCCTGGTAGTTTTTACATTGCTCCGGTAGGCATCTGAAAGACACCACAAAAGTTGTTCTACCTGCTTTCTGGGCTGAGATGGGGAACCGCTGAATTTTGGACTCGGCTGGTGACAAAATGTTCCAAACACACCCCCTGCACAACTCCACCGGGGAAGGTGCCAGGCAGGAGTTCTCCTGGTAGTTTTTACATTGCTCCGGTAGGCATCAAAAGGACACCACAAAAGTTGTTCTACCTGCTTTCTGGGCTGAGATGGGGAACCGCTGAATTTTGGAGTCGGCCGGTGACAAAATGTTCCAAACACACCCCCTGCACAACTCCACCGGGGAAGGTGCCAGACAGGAGTTCTCTTGGTAGTTTTTACACTACCTTGGTAGGCATCTGAAAGACACCACAAAAGTTGTTCTACCTGCTTTCTGGGCTGAGATGGGGAAACACTGAATTTTGGAGTCGGCTGGTGACAAAATGTTCCAAACACACCCCCTGCACAACTCCACCGGGGAAGGTGCCAGACAGGAGTTCTCCTGGTAGTTTTTACACTACCTTGGTAGGCATCTGAAAGACACCACAAAAGTTGTTCTATCTGCTTTCTGGGCTGAGATGGGGAATCGCTGAATTTTGGACTCGGCCGGTGACAAAATGTTCCAAAGACACCCCATGCACAACTCCACCGGGGAAGGTGCCAGACAAGCGTTCTCTTGATAGTTTTTACACTACCTTGGTAGGCATCTAAAAGACACCACAAAAGTTGTTCTACCTGCTTTCTGGGCTGAGATGGGGAATCGCTGAATTTTGGACTCGGCCGGTGACAAAATGTTCAAAACACACCCCCTGCACAACTCCACCGGGGAAGGTGCCAGACAAGCGTTCTCTTGATAGTTTTTACATTGCTCCGGTAGGCATCTGAAAGACACCACAAAAGTTGTTCTACCTGCTTTCTGGGCTGAGATGGGGAAACGCTGAATTTTGGAGTCGGCCGGTGACAAAATGTTCCAAACACACCCCATGCACAACTCCACCGGGGAAGGTGCCAGACAGGAGTTCTCTTGGTAGTTTTTACACTACCTTGGTAGGCATCTAAAAGACACCACAAAAGTTGTTCTACCTGCTTTCTGGGCTGAGATGGGGAACCGCTGAATTTTGGAGTCGGCCGGTGACAAAATGTTCCAAACACACCCCCTGCACAACTCCACCGGGGAAGGTGCCAGACAGGAGTTCTCCTGGTAGTTTTTACATTGCTCCGGTAGGCATCTGAAAGACACCACAAAAGTTGTTCTACCTGCTTTCTGGGCTGAGATGGGGAACCGCTGAATTTTGGAGTCGGCCGGTGACAAAATGTTCAAAACACACCCCCTGCACAACTCCACCGGGGAAGGTGCCAGACAGGAGTTCTCTTGGTAGTTTTTACACTACCTTGGTAGGCAGCTGAAAGGCACCACAAAAGTTGTTCTACCTGCTTTCTGGGCTGAGATGGGGAAACGCTGAATTTTGGAGTCGGCTGGTGACAAAAAGTTTCCAAAAACACCCCCTGCACAACTCCACCGGGGAAGGTGCCAGACAGGAGTTCTCCTGGTAGTTTTTACATTGCTCCGGTAGGCATCTGAAAGACACCACAAAAGTTGTTCTATCTGCTTTCTGGGCTGAGATGGGGAATCGCTGAATTTTGGACTCGGCCGGTGACAAAATGTTCCAAAGACACCCCATGCACAACTCCACCGGGGAAGGTGCCAGACAAGCGTTCTCTTGATAGTTTTTACACTACCTTGGTAGGCATCTAAAAGACACCACAAAAGTTGTTCTACCTGCTTTCTGGGCTGAGATGGGGAATCGCTGAATTTTGGACTCGGCCGGTGACAAAATGTTCAAAACACACCCCCTGCACAACTCCACCGGGGAAGGTGCCAGACAGGAGTTCTCCTGGTAGTTTTTACATTGCTCCGGTAGGCATCTGAAAGACACCACAAAAGTTGTTCTACCTGCTTTCTGGGCTGAGATGGGGAAACGCTGAATTTTGGAGTCGGCCGGTGACAAAATGTTCCAAACACACCCCATGCACAACTCCACCGGGGAAGGTGCCAGGCAGGAGTTCTCCTGGTAGTTTTTACACTACCTTGGTAGGCATTTGAAAGACACCACAAAAGTTGTTCCACCTGCTTTCTGGGCTGAGATGGGGAACCGCTGAATTTTGGAGTCGGCTGGTGACAAAATGTTCCAAACACACCCCCTGCACAACTCCACCGGGGAAGGTGCCAGACAGGAGTTCTCTTAGTAGTTTTTACACTACCTTGGTAGGCAGCTGAAAGGCACCACAAAAGTTGTTCTACCTGCTTTCTGGGCTGAGATGGGGAACCGCTGAATTTTGGAGTCGGCTGGTGACAAAAAGTTTCCAAAAACACCCCCTGCACAACTCCACCGGGGAAGGTGCCAGACAGGAGTTCTCCTGGTAGTTTTTACATTGCTCCGGTAGGCATCTGAAAGACACCACAAAAGTTGTTCTATCTGCTTTCTGGGCTGAGATGGGGAATCGCTGAATTTTGGACTCGGCCGGTGACAAAATGTTCCAAAGACACCCCCTGCACAACTCCACCGGGGAAGGTGCCAGACAGGAGTTCTCTTAGTAGTTTTTACGCTACCTTGGTAGGCAGCTGAAAGGCACCACAAAAGTTGTTCTACCTGCTTTCTGGGCTGAGATGGGGAAACGCTGAATTTTGGACTCGGCTGGTGACAAAATGTTCCAAACACACCCCCTGCACAACTCCACCGGGGAAGGTGCCAGGCAGGAGTTCTCTTGGTAGTTTTTACACTACCTTGGTAGGCATCTAAAAGACACCACAAAAGTTGTTCTACCTGCTTTCTGGGCTGAGATGGAGGACCGCTGAATTTTGGAGTCGGCTGGTGACAAAATGTTCCAAACACACCCCCTGCACAACTCCACCGGGGAAGGTGCCAGGCAGGAGTTCTCTTAATAGTTTTTACACTACCTTGGTAGGCATTTGAAAGACACCACAAAAGTTGTTCTACCTGCTTTCTGGGCTGAGATGGGGAACCGCTGAATTTTGGAGTCGGCTGGTGACAAAATGTTCCAAAGACACCCCCTGCACAACTCCACCGGGGAAGGTGCCAGACAGGAGTTCTCTTGGTAGATTTTACACTACCTTGGTAGGCATTTGAAAGGCACCACAAAAGTTGTTCTACCTGCTTTCTGGGCTGAGATGGGGAACCGCTGAATTTTGGACTCGGCTGGTGACAAAATGTTCCAAAAACACCCCATGCACAACTCCACCGGGGAAGGTGCCAGACAGGAGTTCTCTTGGTAGTTTTTACACTACCTTGGTAGGCTGCTGAAAGGCACCACAAAAGTTGTTCTACCTGCTTTCTGGGCTGAGATGGGGAATCGCTGAATTTTGGAGTCGGCCGGTGACAAAATGTTCCAAACACACCCCCTGCACAACTCCACCGGGGAAGGTGCCAGACAGGAGTTCTCCTGGTAGTTTTTACATTGCTCCGGTAGGCATCTGAAAGACACCACAAAAGTTGTTCTACCTGCTTTCTGGGCTGAGATGGGGAACCGCTGAATTTTGGAGTCGGCTGGTGACAAAATGTTCCAAACACACCCCCTGCACAACTCCACCGGGGAAGGTGCCAGACAGGAGTTCTCTTGGTAGTTTTTACACTACCTTGGTAGGCATCTAAAAGACACCACAAAAGTTGTTCTACCTGCTTTCTGGGCTGAGATGGGGAAACGCTGAATTTTGGACTCGGCCGGTGACAAAATGTTCCAAACACACCCCCTGCACAACTCCACCGGGGAAGGTGCCAGACAGGAGTTCTCTTGGTAGTTTCTACACTACCTTGGTAGGCATTTGAAAGGCACCACAAAAGTTGTTCTACCTGCTTTCTGGGCTGAGATGGGGAACCGCTGAATTTTGGACTCGGCTGGTGACAAAATGTTCCAAACACACCCCATGCACAACTCCACCGGGGAAGGTGCCAGACAGGAGTTCTCCTGGTAGTTTTTACATTGCTCCGGTAGGCATCTGAAAGACACCACAAAAGTTGTTCTACCTGCTTTCTGGGCTGAGATGGGGAACCGCTGAATTTTGGAGTCGGCCGGTGACAAAATGTTCCAAACACACCCCATGCACAACTCCACCGGGGAAGGTGCCAGGCAGGAGTTCTCCTGGTAGTATTTACACTACCTTGGTAGGCATTTGAAAGACACCACAAAAGTTGTTCCACCTGCTTTCTGGGCTGAGATGGGGAACCGCTGAATTTTGGAGTCGGCTGGTGACAAAATGTTCCAAACACACCCCCTGCACAACTCCACCGGGGAAGGTGCCAGACAGGAGTTCTCTTGGTAGTTTTTACACTACCTTGGTAGGCATCTGAAAGACACCACAAAAGTTGTTCTACCTGCTTTCTGGGCTGAGATGGGGAAACGCTGAATTTTGGACTCGGCTGGTGACAAAATGTTCCAAACACACCCCCTGCACAACTCCACCGGGGAAGGTGCCAGGCAGGAGTTCTCTTGGTAGTTTTTACACTACCTTGGTAGGCATCTAAAAGACACCACAAAAGTTGTTCTACCTGCTTTCTGGGCTGAGATGGAGGACCGCTGAATTTTGGAGTCGGCTGGTGACAAAATGTTCCAAACACACCCCCTGCACAACTCCACCGGGGAAGGTGCCAGGCAGGAGTTCTCTTAATAGTTTTTACACTACCTTGGTAGGCATTTGAAAGACACCACAAAAGTTGTTCTACCTGCTTTCTGGGCTGAGATGGGGAACCGCTGAATTTTGGAGTCGGCTGGTGACAAAATGTTCCAAAGACACCCCCTGCACAACTCCACCGGGGAAGGTGCCAGACAGGAGTTCTCTTGGTAGATTTTACACTACCTTGGTAGGCATTTGAAAGGCACCACAAAAGTTGTTCTACCTGCTTTCTGGGCTGAGATGGGGAACCGCTGAATTTTGGACTCGGCTGGTGACAAAATGTTCCAAAAACACCCCATGCACAACTCCACCGGGGAAGGTGCCAGACAGGAGTTCTCTTGGTAGTTTTTACACTACCTTGGTAGGCTGCTGAAAGGCACCACAAAAGTTGTTCTACCTGCTTTCTGGGCTGAGATGGGGAATCGCTGAATTTTGGAGTCGGCCGGTGACAAAATGTTCCAAACACACCCCCTGCACAACTCCACCGGGGAAGGTGCCAGACAGGAGTTCTCTTGGTAGTTTCTACACTACCTTGGTAGGCATTTGAAAGGCACCACAAAAGTTGTTCTACCTGCTTTCTGGGCTGAGATGGGGAACCGCTGAATTTTGGACTCGGCTGGTGACAAAATGTTCCAAACACACCCCATGCACAACTCCACCGGGGAAGGTGCCAGACAGGAGTTCTCCTGGTAGTTTTTACATTGCTCCGGTAGGCATCTGAAAGACACCACAAAAGTTGTTCTATCTGCTTTCTGGGCTGAGATGGGGAATCGCTGAATTTTGGACTCGGCCGGTGACAAAATGTTCCAAAGACACCCCCTGCACAACTCCACCGGGGAAGGTGCCAGACAGGAGTTCTCTTAGTAGTTTTTACGCTACCTTGGTAGGCAGCTGAAAGGCACCACAAAAGTTGTTCTACCTGCTTTCTGGGCTGAGATGGGGAAACGCTGAATTTTGGACTCGGCTGGTGACAAAATGTTCCAAACACACCCCCTGCACAACTCCACCGGGGAAGGTGCCAGGCAGGAGTTCTCTTGGTAGTTTTTACACTACCTTGGTAGGCATCTAAAAGACACCACAAAAGTTGTTCTACCTGCTTTCTGGGCTGAGATGGAGGACCGCTGAATTTTGGAGTCGGCTGGTGACAAAATGTTCCAAACACACCCCCTGCACAACTCCACCGGGGAAGGTGCCAGGCAGGAGTTCTCTTAATAGTTTTTACACTACCTTGGTAGGCATTTGAAAGACACCACAAAAGTTGTTCTACCTGCTTTCTGGGCTGAGATGGGGAACCGCTGAATTTTGGAGTCGGCTGGTGACAAAATGTTCCAAAGACACCCCATGCACAACTCCACCGGGGAAGGTGCCAGACAGGAGTTCTCTTGGTAGATTTTACACTACCTTGGTAGGCATTTGAAAGGCACCACAAAAGTTGTTCTACCTGCTTTCTGGGCTGAGATGGGGAACCGCTGAATTTTGGACTCGGCTGGTGACAAAATGTTCCAAAAACACCCCATGCACAACTCCACCGGGGAAGGTGCCAGACAGGAGTTCTCTTGGTAGTTTTTACACTACCTTGGTAGGCAGCTGAAAGGCACCACAAAAGTTGTTCTACCTGCTTTCTGGGCTGAGATGGGGAATCGCTGAATTTTGGAGTCGGCCGGTGACAAAATGTTCCAAACACACCCCCTGCACAACTCCACCGGGGAAGGTGCCAGACAGGAGTTCTCCTGGTAGTTTTTACATTGCTCCGGTAGGCATCTGAAAGACACCACAAAAGTTGTTCTACCTGCTTTCTGGGCTGAGATGGGGAACCGCTGAATTTTGGAGTCGGCTGGTGACAAAATGTTCCAAACACACCCCCTGCACAACTCCACCGGGGAAGGTGCCAGACAGGAGTTCTCTTGGTAGTTTTTACACTACCTTGGTAGGCATCTAAAAGACACCACAAAAGTTGTTCTACCTGCTTTCTGGGCTGAGATGGGGAAACGCTGAATTTTGGACTCGGCCGGTGACAAAATGTTCCAAACACACCCCCTGCACAACTCCACCGGGGAAGGTGCCAGACAGGAGTTCTCTTGGTAGTTTCTACACTACCTTGGTAGGCATTTGAAAGGCACCACAAAAGTTGTTCTACCTGCTTTCTGGGCTGAGATGGGGAACCGCTGAATTTTGGACTCGGCTGGTGACAAAATGTTCCAAACACACCCCATGCACAACTCCACCGGGGAAGGTGCCAGACAGGAGTTCTCCTGGTAGTTTTTACATTGCTCCGGTAGGCATCTGAAAGACACCACAAAAGTTGTTCTACCTGCTTTCTGGGCTGAGATGGGGAACCGCTGAATTTTGGAGTCGGCCGGTGACAAAATGTTCCAAACACACCCCATGCACAACTCCACCGGGGAAGGTGCCAGGCAGGAGTTCTCCTGGTAGTATTTACACTACCTTGGTAGGCATTTGAAAGACACCACAAAAGTTGTTCCACCTGCTTTCTGGGCTGAGATGGGGAACCGCTGAATTTTGGAGTCGGCTGGTGACAAAATGTTCCAAACACACCCCCTGCACAACTCCACCGGGGAAGGTGCCAGACAGGAGTTCTCTTGGTAGTTTTTACACTACCTTGGTAGGCATCTGAAAGACACCACAAAAGTTGTTCTACCTGCTTTCTGGGCTGAGATGGGGAAACGCTGAATTTTGGAGTCGGCTGGTGACAAAATGTTCCAAACACACCCCCTGCACAACTCCACCGGGGAAGGTGCCAGACAGGAGTTCTCCTGGTAGTTTTTACACTACCTTGGTAGGCATCTAAAAGACACCACAAAAGTTGTTCTACCTGCTTTCTGGGCTGAGATGGGGAACCGCTGAATTTTGGAGTCGGCCGGTGACAAAATGTTCCAAACACACCCCCTGCACAACTCCACCGGGGAAGGTGCCAGACAGGAGTTCTCTTGGTAGTTTCTACACTACCTTGGTAGGCATTTGAAAGGCACCACAAAAGTTGTTCTACCTGCTTTCTGGGCTGAGATGGGGAACCGCTGAATTTTGGACTCGGCTGGTGACAAAATGTTCCAAACACACCCCATGCACAACTCCACCGGGGAAGGTGCCAGACAGGAGTTCTCCTGGTAGTTTTTACATTGCTCCGGTAGGCATCTGAAAGACACCACAAAAGTTGTTCTACCTGCTTTCTGGGCTGAGATGGGGAACCGCTGAATTTTGGAGTCGGCCGGTGACAAAATGTTCCAAACACACCCCATGCACAACTCCACCGGGGAAGGTGCCAGGCAGGAGTTCTCCTGGTAGTATTTACACTACCTTGGTAGGCATTTGAAAGACACCACAAAAGTTGTTCCACCTGCTTTCTGGGCTGAGATGGGGAACCGCTGAATTTTGGAGTCGGCTGGTGACAAAATGTTCCAAACACACCCCCTGCACAACTCCACCGGGGAAGGTGCCAGACAGGAGTTCTCTTGGTAGTTTTTACACTACCTTGGTAGGCATCTGAAAGACACCACAAAAGTTGTTCTACCTGCTTTCTGGGCTGAGATGGGGAAACGCTGAATTTTGGAGTCGGCTGGTGACAAAATGTTCCAAACACACCCCATGCACAACTCCACCGGGGAAGGTGCCAGACAGGAGTTCTCCTGGTAGTTTTTACACTACCTTGGTAGGCATCTAAAAGACACCACAAAAGTTGTTCTACCTGCTTTCTGGGCTGAGATGGGGAACCGCTGAATTTTGGAGTCGGCCGGTGACAAAATGTTCCAAAGACACCCCCTGCACAACTCCACCGGGGAAGGTGCCAGACAAGCGTTCTCTTGATAGTTTTTACACTACCTTGGTAGGCATCTAAAAGACACCACAAAAGTTGTTCTACCTGCTTTCTGGGCTGAGATGGGGAAACGCTGAATTTTGGAGTCGGCTGGTGACAAAATGTTCCAAACACACCCCCTGCACAACTCCACCGGGGAAGGTGCCAGACAGGAGTTCTCCTGGTAGTTTTTACATTGCTCCGGTAGGCATCTGAAAGACACCACAAAAGTTGTTCTATCTGCTTTCTGGGCTGAGATGGGGAATCGCTGAATTTTGGACTCGGCCGGTGACAAAATGTTCCAAACACACCCCATGCACAACTCCACCGGGGAAGGTGCCAGACAAGCGTTCTCTTGATAGTTTTTACACTACCTTGGTAGGCATCTAAAAGACACCACAAAAGTTGTTCTACCTGCTTTCTGGGCTGAGATGGGGAAACGCTGAATTTTGGAGTCGGCTGGTGACAAAATGTTCCAAACACACCCCCTGCACAACTCCACCGGGGAAGGTGCCAGACAGGAGTTCTCCTGGTAGTTTTTACATTGCTCCGGTAGGCATCTGAAAGACACCACAAAAGTTGTTCTACCTGCTTTCTGGGCTGAGATGGGGAACCGCTGAATTTTGGACTCGGCCGGTGACAAAATGTTCCAAACACACCCCATGCACAACTCCACCGGGGAAGGTGCCAGACAGGAGTTCTCTTAGTAGTTTTTACACTACCTTGGTAGGCAGCTGAAAGGCACCACAAAAGTTGTTCTATCTGCTTTCTGGGCTGAGATGGGGAATCGCTGAATTTTGGACTCGGCCGGTGACAAAATGTTCCAAACACACCCCCTGCACAACTCCACCGGGGAAGGTGCCAGACAGGAGTTCTCCTGGTAGTTTTTACATTGCTCCGGTAGGCATCTGAAAGACACCACAAAAGTTGTTCTACCTGCTTTCTGGGCTGAGATGGGGAACCGCTGAATTTTGGAGTCGGCCGGTGACAAAATGTTCCAAACACACCCCATGCACAACTCCACCGGGGAAGGTGCCAGGCAGGAGTTCTCCTGGTAGTATTTACACTACCTTGGTAGGCATTTGAAAGACACCACAAAAGTTGTTCCACCTGCTTTCTGGGCTGAGATGGGGAACCGCTGAATTTTGGAGTCGGCTGGTGACAAAATGTTCCAAACACACCCCATGCACAACTCCACCGGGGAAGGTGCCAGACAGGAGTTCTCTTGGTAGTTTTTACACTACCTTGGTAGGCATCTGAAAGACACCACAAAAGTTGTTCTACCTGCTTTCTGGGCTGAGATGGGGAAACGCTGAATTTTGGAGTCGGCTGGTGACAAAATGTTCCAAACACACCCCCTGCACAACTCCACCGGGGAAGGTGCCAGACAGGAGTTCTCCTGGTAGTTTTTACACTACCTTGGTAGGCATCTAAAAGACACCACAAAAGTTGTTCTACCTGCTTTCTGGGCTGAGATGGGGAACCGCTGAATTTTGGAGTCGGCCGGTGACAAAATGTTCCAAAGACACCCCATGCACAACTCCACCGGGGAAGGTGCCAGACAAGCGTTCTCTTGATAGTTTTTACACTACCTTGGTAGGCATCTAAAAGACACCACAAAAGTTGTTCTACCTGCTTTCTGGGCTGAGATGGGGAAACGCTGAATTTTGGAGTCGGCTGGTGACAAAATGTTCCAAACACACCCCCTGCACAACTCCACCGGGGAAGGTGCCAGACAGGAGTTCTCCTGGTAGTTTTTACATTGCTCCGGTAGGCATCAAAAGGACACCACAAAAGTTGTTCTACCTGCTTTCTGGGCTGAGATGGGGAATCGCTGAATTTTGGACTCGGCCGGTGACAAAATGTTCCAAAGACACCCCATGCACAACTCCACCGGGGAAGGTGCCAGACAGGAGTTCTCTTAGTAGTTTTTACGCTACCTTGGTAGGCAGCTGAAAGGCACCACAAAAGTTGTTCTACCTGCTTTCTGGGCTGAGATGGGGAAACGCTGAATTTTGGAGTCGGCCGGTGACAAAATGTTCCAAAAACACCCCATGCACAACTCCACCGGGGAAGGTGCCAGACAGGAGTTCTCTTGGTAGTTTTTACACTACCTTGGTAGGCATCTAAAAGACACCACAAAAGTTGTTCTACCTGCTTTCTGGGCTGAGATGGGGAAACGCTGAATTTTGGAGTCGGCTGGTGACAAAATGTTCCAAACACACCCCATGCACAACTCCACCGGGGAAGGTGCCAGACAGGAGTTCTCCTGGTAGTTTTTACATTGCTCCGGTAGGCATCTGAAAGACACCACAAAAGTTGTGCTATCTGCTTTCTGGGCTGAGATGGGGAATCGCTGAATTTTGGACTCGGCCGGTGACAAAATGTTCCAAAGACACCCCATGCACAACTCCACCGGGGAAGGTGCCAGACAAGCGTTCTCTTGATAGTTTTTACACTACCTTGGTAGGCATCTAAAAGACACCACAAAAGTTGTTCTACCTGCTTTCTGGGCTGAGATGGGGAACCGCTGAATTTTGGAGTCGCCCGGTGACAAAATGTTCCAAACACACCCCCTGCACAACTCCACCGGGGAAGGTGCCAGACAGGAGTTCTCCTGGTAGTTTTTACATTGCTCCGGTAGGCATCTGAAAGACACCACAAAAGTTGTTCTACCTGCTTTCTGGGCTGAGATGGGGAACCGCTGAATTTTGGAGTCGGCCGGTGACAAAATGTTCCAAACACACCCCCTGCACAACTCCACCGGGGAAGGTGCCAGACAGGAGTTCTCTTAGTAGTTTTTACACTACCTTGGTAGGCATCTAAAAGACACCACAAAAGTTGTTCTACCTGCTTTCTGGGCTGAGATGGGGAACCGCTGAATTTTGGAGTCGGCCGGTGACAAAATGTTCCAAACACACCCCCTGCACAACTCCACCGGGGAAGGTGCCAGACAGGAGTTCTCCTGGTAGTTTTTACATTGCTCCGGTAGGCATCTGAAAGACACCACAAAAGTTGTTCTATCTGCTTTCTGGGCTGAGATGGGGAATCGCTGAATTTTGGACTCGGCCGGTGACAAAATGTTCCAAAGACACCCCATGCACAACTCCACCGGGGAAGGTGCCAGACAAGCGTTCTCTTGATAGTTTTTACACTACCTTGGTAGGCATCTAAAAGACACCACAAAAGTTGTTCTACCTGCTTTCTGGGCTGAGATGGGGAAACGCTGAATTTTGGAGTCGGCTGGTGACAAAATGTTCCAAACACACCCCCTGCACAACTCCACCGGGGAAGGTGCCAGACAGGAGTTCTCCTGGTAGTTTTTACATTGCTCCGGTAGGCATCTGAAAGACACCACAAAAGTTGTTCTACCTGCTTTCTGGGCTGAGATGGGGAACCGCTGAATTTTGGACTTGGCCGGTGACAAAATGTTCCAAACACACCCCATGCACAACTCCACCGGGGAAGGTGCCAGACAGGAGTTCTCTTAGTAGTTTTTACACTACCTTGGTAGGCAGCTGAAAGGCACCACAAAAGTTGTTCTATCTGCTTTCTGGGCTGAGATGGGGAATCGCTGAATTTTGGACTCGGCCGGTGACAAAATGTTCCAAAGACACCCCCTGCACAACTCCACCGGGGAAGGTGCCAGACAGGAGTTCTCCTGGTAGTTTTTACATTGCTCCGGTAGGCATCTGAAAGACACCACAAAAGTTGTTCTACCTGCTTTCTGGGCTGAGATGGGGAACCGCTGAATTTTGGAGTCGGCCGGTGACAAAATGTTCCAAACACACCCCATGCACAACTCCACCGGGGAAGGTGCCAGGCAGGAGTTCTCCTGGTAGTATTTACACTACCTTGGTAGGCATTTGAAAGACACCACAAAAGTTGTTCCACCTGCTTTCTGGGCTGAGATGGGGAACCGCTGAATTTTGGAGTCGGCTGGTGACAAAATGTTCCAAACACACCCCATGCACAACTCCATTGGGGAAGGTGCCAGACAGGAGTTCTCTTGGTAGTTTTTACACTACCTTGGTAGGCATCTGAAAGACACCACAAAAGTTGTTCTACCTGCTTTCTGGGCTGAGATGGGGAAACTATGAATTTTGGAGTCGGCTGGTGACAAAATGTTCCAAACACACCCCCTGCACAACTCCACCGGGGAAGGTGCCAGACAGGAGTTCTCCTGGTAGTTTTTACACTACCTTGGTAGGCATCTAAAAGACACCACAAAAGTTGTTCTACCTGCTTTCTGGGCTGAGATGGGGAAACGCTGAATTTTGGAGTCGGCCGGTGACAAAATGTTCCAAACACACCCCCTGCACAACTCCACCGGGGAAGGTGCCAGACAGGAGTTCTCCTGGTAGTTTTTACATTGCTCCGGTAGGCATCAAAAGGACACCACAAAAGTTGTTCTACCTGCTTTCTGGGCTGAGATGGGGAATCGCTGAATTTTGGACTCGGCCGGTGACAAAATGTTCCAAAGACACCCCCTGCACAACTCCACCGGGGAAGGTGCCAGACAGGAGTTCTCTTAGTAGTTTTTACGCTACCTTGGTAGGCAGCTGAAAGGCACCACAAAAGTTGTTCTACCTGCTTTCTGGGCTGAGATGGGGAACCGCTGAATTTTGGAGTCGGCTGGTGACAAAATGTTCCAAAGACACCCCATGCACAACTCCACCGGGGAAGGTGCCAGGCAGGAGTTCTCTTAGTAGTTTTTACGCTACCTTGGTAGGCAGCTGAAAGGCACCACAAAAGTTGTTCTACCTGCTTTCTGGGCTGAGATGGGGAACCGCTGAATTTTGGAGTCGGCTGGTGACAAAATGTTCCAAACACACCCCCTGCACAACTCCACCGGGGAAGGTGCCAGACAGGAGTTCTCCTGGTAGTTTTTACACTACCTTGGTAGGCATCTGAAAGACACCACAAAAGTTGTTCTATCTGCTTTCTGGGCTGAGATGGGGAAACGCTGAATTTTGGAGTCGGCCGGTGACAAAATGTTCCAAAGACACCCCATGCACAACTCCACCGGGGAAGGTGCCAGACAAGCGTTCTCTTGATAGTTTTTACACTACCTTGGTAGGCATCTAAAAGACACCACAAAAGTTGTTGTACCTGCTTTCTGGGCTGAGATGGGGAAACGCTGAATTTTGGAGTCGGCTGGTGACAAAATGTTCCAAACACACCCCCTGCACAACTCCACCGGGGAAGGTGCCAGACAGGAGTTCTCCTGGTAGTTTTTACATTGCTCCGGTAGGCATCTGAAAGACACCACAAAAGTTGTTCTACCTGCTTTCTGGGCTGAGATGGGGAACCGCTGAATTTTGGAGTCGGCCGGTGACAAAATGTTCCAAAGACACCCCCTGCACAACTCCACCGGGGAAGGTGCCAGACAGGAGTTCTCTTAGTAGTTTCTACGCTACCTTGGTAGGCAGCTGAAAGGCACCACAAAAGTTGTTCTACCTGCTTTCTGGGCTGAGATGGGGAACCACTGAATTTTGGAGTCGGCTGGTGACAAAATGTTCCAAACACACCCCCTGCACAACTCCACCGGGGAAGGTGCCAGACAGGAATTCTCTTAGTAGTTTTTACACTACCTTGGTAGGCAGCTGAAAGGCAGCACAAAAGTTGTTCTACCTGCTTTCTGGGCTGAGATGGGGAAACGCTGAATTTTGGACTCGGCTGGTGACAAAATGTTCCAAACACACCCCATGCACAACTCCACCGGGGAAGGTGCCAGACAGGAGTTCTCCTGGTAGTTTTTACACTACCTTGGTAGGCAGCTGAAAGGCAGCACAAAAGTTGTTCTACCTGCTTTCTGGGCTGAGATGGGGAACCGCTGAATTTTGGAGTCGGCCGGTGACAAAATGTTCCAAACACACCCCATGCACAACTCCACCGGGGAAGGTGCCAAGCAGAAGTTCTCCTGGTAGTTTTTACACTACCTTGGTAGGCATTTGAAAGACACCACAAAAGTCGTTCCACCTGCTTTCTGGGCTGAGATGGGGAACCGCTGAATTTTGGAGTCGGCTGGTGACAAAATGTTCCAAACACACCCCCTGCACAACTCCACCGGGGAAGGTGCCAGGCAGGAGTTCTCCTGGTAGTTTTTACATTGCTCCGGTAGGCATCTGAAAGACACCACAAAAGTTGTTCTATCTGCTTTCTGGGCTGAGATGGGGAATCGCTGAATTTTGGACTCGGCCGGTGACAAAATGTTCCAAAGACACCCCATGCACAACTCCACCGAGGAAGGTGCCAGGCAGGAGTTCTCCTGGTAGTTTTTACGCTACCTTGGTAGGCAGCTGAAAGGCACCACAAAAGTTGTTCTACCTGCTTTCTGGGCTGAGATGGGGAATCGCTGAATTTTGGAGTCGGCCGGTGACAAAATGTTCCAAACACACCCCATGCACAACTCCACCGGGGAAGGTGCCAGACAGGAGTTCTCCTGGTAGTTTTTACACTACCTTGGTAGGCATTTGAAAGGCACCACAAAAGTTGTTCTACCTGCTTTCTGGGCTGAGATGGGGAACCGCTGAATTTTGGAGTCGGCCGGTGACAAAATGTTCCAAACACACCCCATGCACAACTCCACCGGGGAAGGTGCCAGGCAGGAGTTCTCCTGGTAGTATTTACACTACCTTGGTAGGCATTTGAAAGACACCACAAAAGTTGTTCCACCTGCTTTCTGGGCTGAGATGGGGAACCGCTGAATTTTGGACTCGGCTGGTGACAAAATGTTCCAAACACACCCCCTGCACAACTCCACCGGGGAAGGTGCCAGGCAGGAGTTCTCCTGGTAGTTTTTACATTGCTCCGGTAGGCGTCAAAAGGACACCACAAAAGTTGTTCTACCTGCTTTCTGGGCTGAGATGGGGAACCGCTGAATTTTGGAGTCGGCCGGTGACAAAATGTTCCAAACACACCCCCTGCACAACTCCACCGGGGAAGGTGCCAGACAGGAGTTCTCCTGGTAGTTTTTACACTACCTTGGTAGGCATCTGAAAGACACCACAAAAGTTGTTCTACCTGCTTTCTGGGCTGAGATGGGGAACCGCTGAATTTTGGAGTCGGCTGGTGACAAAATGTTCCAAACACACCCCCTGCACAACTCCACCGGGGAAGGTGCCAGACAGGAGTTCTCCTGGTAGTTTTTACACTACCTTGGTAGGCATCTGAAAGACACCACAAAAGTTGTTCTATCTGCTTTCTGGGCTGAGATGGGGAACCGCTGAATTTTGGAGTCGGCCGGTGACAAAATGTTCCAAAGACACCCCATGCACAACTCCACCGGGGAAGGTGCCAGACAAGCGTTCTCTTGATAGTTTTTACACTACCTTGGTAGGCATCTAAAAGACACCACAAAAGTTGTTCTACCTGCTTTCTGGGCTGAGATGGGGAACCGCTGAATTTTGGACTCGGCTGGTGACAAAATGTTCCAAACACACCCCCTGCACAACTCCACCGGGGAAGGTGCCAGACAGGAGTTCTCCTGGTAGTTTTTACATTGCTCCGGTAGGCATCAAAAGGACACCACAAAAGTTGTTCTACCTGCTTTCTGGGCTGAGATGGGGAATCGCTGAATTTTGGACTCGGCCGGTGACAAAATGTTCCAAAGACACCCCCTGCACAACTCCACCGGGGAAGGTGCCAGACAGGAGTTCTCTTAGTAGTTTTTACGCTACCTTGGTAGGCAGCTGAAAGGCACCACAAAAGTTGTTCTACCTGCTTTCTGGGCTGAGATGGGGAACCGCTGAATTTTGGAGTCGGCTGGTGACAAAATGTTCCAAAAACACCCCATGCACAACTCCACCGGGGAAGGTGCCAGACAAGCGTTCCCTTGATAGTTTTTACACTACCTTGGTAGGCATCTAAAAGACACCACAAAAGTTGTTCTACCTGCTTTCTGGGCTGAGATGGGGAAACGCTGAATTTTGGAGTCGGCTGGTGACAAAATGTTCCAAACACACCCCCTGCACAACTCCACCGGGGAAGGTGCCAGACAGGAGTTCTCCTGGTAGTTTTTACATTGCTCCGGTAGGCATCAAAAGGACACCACAAAAGTTGTTCTACCTGCTTTCTGGGCTGAGATGGGGAATCGCTGAATTTTGGACTCGGCCGGTGACAAAATGTTCCAAAGACACCCCCTGCACAACTCCACCGGGGAAGGTGCCAGACAGGAGTTCTCTTAGTAGTTTTTACGCTACCTTGGTAGGCAGCTGAAAGGCACCACAAAAGTTGTTCTACCTGCTTTCTGGGCTGAGATGGGGAACCGCTGAATTTTGGAGTCGGCTGGTGACAAAATGTTCCAAAGACACCCCATGCACAACTCCACCGGGGAAGGTGCCAGGCAGGAGTTCTCTTAGTAGTTTTTACGCTACCTTGGTAGGCAGCTGAAAGGCACCACAAAAGTTGTTCTACCTGCTTTCTGGGCTGAGATGGGGAACCGCTGAATTTTGGAGTCGGCTGGTGACAAAATGTTCCAAACACACCCCCTGCACAACTCCACCGGGGAAGGTGCCAGACAGGAGTTCTTCTGGTAGTTTTTACATTGCTCCGGTAGGCATCTGAAAGACACCACAAAAGTTGTGCTATCTGCTTTCTGGGCTGAGATGGGGAATCGCTGAATTTTGGACTCGGCCGGTGACAAAATGTTCCAAAGACACCCCATGCACAACTCCACCGGGGAAGGTGCCAGACAGGAGTTCTCTTGATAGTTTTTACACTACCTTGGTAGGCATCTAAAAGACACCACAAAAGTTGTTCTACCTGCTTTCTGGGCTGAGATGGGGAACCGCTGAATTTTGGAGTCGGCCGGTGACAAAATGTTCCAAACACACCCCCTGCACAACTCCACCGGGGAAGGTGCCAGACAGGAGTTCTCCTGGTAGTTTTTACATTGCTCCGGTAGGCATCTGAAAGACACCACAAAAGTTGTTCTACCTGCTTTCTGGGCTGAGATGGGGAACCGCTGAATTTTGGAGTCGGCCGGTGACAAAATGTTCCAAACACACCCCATGCACAACTCCACCGGGGAAGGTGCCAAGCAGAAGTTCTCCTGGTAGTTTTTACACTACCTTGGTAGGCATTTGAAAGACACCACAAAAGTCGTTCCACCTGCTTTCTGGGCTGAGATGGGGAACCGCTGAATTTTGGAGTCGGCTGGTGACAAAATGTTCCAAACACACCCCCTGCACAACTCCACCGGGGAAGGTGCCAGGCAGGAGTTCTCCTGGTAGTTTTTACATTGCTCCGGTAGGCATCTGAAAGACACCACAAAAGTTGTTCTATCTGCTTTCTGGGCTGAGATGGGGAATCGCTGAATTTTGGACTCGGCCGGTGACAAAATGTTCCAAAGACACCCCATGCACAACTCCACCGAGGAAGGTGCCAGGCAGGAGTTCTCCTGGTAGTTTTTACGCTACCTTGGTAGGCAGCTGAAAGGCACCACAAAAGTTGTTCTACCTGCTTTCTGGGCTGAGATGGGGAATCGCTGAATTTTGGAGTCGGCCGGTGACAAAATGTTCCAAACACACCCCATGCACAACTCCACCGGGGAAGGTGCCAGACAGGAGTTCTCCTGGTAGTTTTTACACTACCTTGGTAGGCATTTGAAAGGCACCACAAAAGTTGTTCTACCTGCTTTCTGGGCTGAGATGGGGAACCGCTGAATTTTGGAGTCGGCCGGTGACAAAATGTTCCAAACACACCCCATGCACAACTCCACCGGGGAAGGTGCCAGGCAGGAGTTCTCCTGGTAGTATTTACACTACCTTGGTAGGCATTTGAAAGACACCACAAAAGTTGTTCCACCTGCTTTCTGGGCTGAGATGGGGAACCGCTGAATTTTGGACTCGGCTGGTGACAAAATGTTCCAAACACACCCCCTGCACAACTCCACCGGGGAAGGTGCCAGGCAGGAGTTCTCCTGGTAGTTTTTACATTGCTCCGGTAGGCGTCAAAAGGACACCACAAAAGTTGTTCTACCTGCTTTCTGGGCTGAGATGGGGAACCGCTGAATTTTGGAGTCGGCCGGTGACAAAATGTTCCAAACACACCCCCTGCACAACTCCACCGGGGAAGGTGCCAGACAGGAGTTCTCTTGGTAGTTTTTACACTACCTTGGTAGGCATCTGAAAGACACCACAAAAGTTGTTCTACCTGCTTTCTGGGCTGAGATGGGGAACCGCTGAATTTTGGAGTCGGCTGGTGACAAAATGTTCCAAACACACCCCCTGCACAACTCCACCGGGGAAGGTGCCAGACAGGAGTTCTCCTGGTAGTTTTTACACTACCTTGGTAGGCATCTGAAAGACACCACAAAAGTTGTTCTATCTGCTTTCTGGGCTGAGATGGGGAACCGCTGAATTTTGGAGTCGGCCGGTGACAAAATGTTCCAAAAACACCCCATGCACAACTCCACCGGGGAAGGTGCCAGACAAGCGTTCTCTTGATAGTTTTTACACTACCTTGGTAGGCATCTAAAAGACACCACAAAAGTTGTTCTACCTGCTTTCTGGGCTGAGATGGGGAAACGCTGAATTTTGGAGTCGGCTGGTGACAAAATGTTCCAAACACACCCCCTGCACAACTCCACCGGGGAAGGTGCCAGACAGGAGTTCTCCTGGTAGTTTTTACATTGCTCCGGTAGGCATCAAAAGGACACCACAAAAGTTGTTCTACCTGCTTTCTGGGCTGAGATGGGGAATCGCTGAATTTTGGACTCGGCCGGTGACAAAATGTTCCAAAGACACCCCCTGCACAACTCCACCGGGGAAGGTGCCAGACAGGAGTTCTCTTAGTAGTTTTTACGCTACCTTGGTAGGCAGCTGAAAGGCACCACAAAAGTTGTTCTACCTGCTTTCTGGGCTGAGATGGGGAACCGCTGAATTTTGGAGTCGGCTGGTGACAAAATGTTCCAAAAACACCCCATGCACAACTCCACCGGGGAAGGTGCCAGACAAGCGTTCCCTTGATAGTTTTTACACTACCTTGGTAGGCATCTAAAAGACACCACAAAAGTTGTTCTACCTGCTTTCTGGGCTGAGATGGGGAAACGCTGAATTTTGGAGTCGGCTGGTGACAAAATGTTCCAAACACACCCCCTGCACAACTCCACCGGGGAAGGTGCCAGACAGGAGTTCTCCTGGTAGTTTTTACATTGCTCCGGTAGGCATCAAAAGGACACCACAAAAGTTGTTCTACCTGCTTTCTGGGCTGAGATGGGGAATCGCTGAATTTTGGACTCGGCCGGTGACAAAATGTTCCAAAGACACCCCCTGCACAACTCCACCGGGGAAGGTGCCAGACAGGAGTTCTCTTAGTAGTTTTTACGCTACCTTGGTAGGCAGCTGAAAGGCACCACAAAAGTTGTTCTACCTGCTTTCTGGGCTGAGATGGGGAACCGCTGAATTTTGGAGTCGGCTGGTGACAAAATGTTCCAAAGACACCCCATGCACAACTCCACCGGGGAAGGTGCCAGGCAGGAGTTCTCTTAGTAGTTTTTACGCTACCTTGGTAGGCAGCTGAAAGGCACCACAAAAGTTGTTCTACCTGCTTTCTGGGCTGAGATGGGGAACCGCTGAATTTTGGAGTCGGCTGGTGACAAAATGTTCCAAACACACCCCCTGCACAACTCCACCGGGGAAGGTGCCAGACAGGAGTTCTTCTGGTAGTTTTTACATTGCTCCGGTAGGCATCTGAAAGACACCACAAAAGTTGTGCTATCTGCTTTCTGGGCTGAGATGGGGAATCGCTGAATTTTGGACTCGGCCGGTGACAAAATGTTCCAAAGACACCCCATGCACAACTCCACCGGGGAAGGTGCCAGACAGGAGTTCTCTTGATAGTTTTTACACTACCTTGGTAGGCATCTAAAAGACACCACAAAAGTTGTTCTACCTGCTTTCTGGGCTGAGATGGGGAAACGCTGAATTTTGGAGTCGGCCGGTGACAAAATGTTCCAAACACACCCCCTGCACAACTCCACCGGGGAAGGTGCCAGACAGGAGTTCTCCTGGTAGTTTTTACATTGCTCCGGTAGGCATCTGAAAGACACCACAAAAGTTGTTCTACCTGCTTTCTGGGCTGAGATGGGGAACCGCTGAATTTTGGAGTCGGCCGGTGACAAAATGTTCCAAACACACCCCATGCACAACTCCACCGGGGAAGGTGCCAAGCAGAAGTTCTCCTGGTAGTTTTTACACTACCTTGGTAGGCATTTGAAAGACACCACAAAAGTCGTTCCACCTGCTTTCTGGGCTGAGATGGGGAACCGCTGAATTTTGGAGTCGGCTGGTGACAAAATGTTCCAAACACACCCCCTGCACAACTCCACCGGGGAAGGTGCCAGGCAGGAGTTCTCCTGGTAGTTTTTACATTGCTCCGGTAGGCATCTGAAAGACACCACAAAAGTTGTTCTATCTGCTTTCTGGGCTGAGATGGGGAATCGCTGAATTTTGGACTCGGCCGGTGACAAAATGTTCCAAAGACACCCCATGCACAACTCCACCGAGGAAGGTGCCAGGCAGGAGTTCTCCTGGTAGTTTTTACGCTACCTTGGTAGGCAGCTGAAAGGCACCACAAAAGTTGTTCTACCTGCTTTCTGGGCTGAGATGGGGAATCGCTGAATTTTGGAGTCGGCCGGTGACAAAATGTTCCAAACACACCCCATGCACAACTCCACCGGGGAAGGTGCCAGACAGGAGTTCTCCTGGTAGTTTTTACACTACCTTGGTAGGCATTTGAAAGGCACCACAAAAGTTGTTCTACCTGCTTTCTGGGCTGAGATGGGGAACCGCTGAATTTTGGAGTCGGCCGGTGACAAAATGTTCCAAACACACCCCATGCACAACTCCACCGGGGAAGGTGCCAGGCAGGAGTTCTCCTGGTAGTATTTACACTACCTTGGTAGGCATTTGAAAGACACCACAAAAGTTGTTCCACCTGCTTTCTGGGCTGAGATGGGGAACCGCTGAATTTTGGACTCGGCTGGTGACAAAATGTTCCAAACACACCCCCTGCACAACTCCACCGGGGAAGGTGCCAGGCAGGAGTTCTCCTGGTAGTTTTTACATTGCTCCGGTAGGCGTCAAAAGGACACCACAAAAGTTGTTCTACCTGCTTTCTGGGCTGAGATGGGGAACCGCTGAATTTTGGAGTCGGCCGGTGACAAAATGTTCCAAACACACCCCCTGCACAACTCCACCGGGGAAGGTGCCAGACAGGAGTTCTCTTGGTAGTTTTTACACTACCTTGGTAGGCATCTGAAAGACACCACAAAAGTTGTTCTACCTGCTTTCTGGGCTGAGATGGGGAACCGCTGAATTTTGGAGTCGGCTGGTGACAAAATGTTCCAAACACACCCCCTGCACAACTCCACCGGGGAAGGTGCCAGACAGGAGTTCTCCTGGTAGTTTTTACACTACCTTGGTAGGCATCTGAAAGACACCACAAAAGTTGTTCTATCTGCTTTCTGGGCTGAGATGGGGAAACGCTGAATTTTGGAGTCGGCCGGTGACAAAATGTTCCAAAAACACCCCATGCACAACTCCACCGGGGAAGGTGCCAGACAAGCGTTCTCTTGATAGTTTTTACACTACCTTGGTAGGCATCTAAAAGACACCACAAAAGTTGTTCTACCTGCTTTCTGGGCTGAGATGGGGAAACGCTGAATTTTGGAGTCGGCTGGTGACAAAATGTTCCAAACACACCCCCTGCACAACTCCACCGGGGAAGGTGCCAGACAGGAGTTCTCCTGGTAGTTTTTACATTGCTCCGGTAGGCATCAAAAGGACACCACAAAAGTTGTTCTACCTGCTTTCTGGGCTGAGATGGGGAATCGCTGAATTTTGGACTCGGCCGGTGACAAAATGTTCCAAAGACACCCCCTGCACAACTCCACCGGGGAAGGTGCCAGACAGGAGTTCTCTTAGTAGTTTTTACGCTACCTTGGTAGGCAGCTGAAAGGCACCACAAAAGTTGTTCTACCTGCTTTCTGGGCTGAGATGGGGAACCGCTGAATTTTGGAGTCGGCTGGTGACAAAATGTTCCAAAAACACCCCATGCACAACTCCACCGGGGAAGGTGCCAGACAAGCGTTCCCTTGATAGTTTTTACACTACCTTGGTAGGCATCTAAAAGACACCACAAAAGTTGTTCTACCTGCTTTCTGGGCTGAGATGGGGAAACGCTGAATTTTGGAGTCGGCTGGTGACAAAATGTTCCAAACACACCCCCTGCACAACTCCACCGGGGAAGGTGCCAGACAGGAGTTCTCCTGGTAGTTTTTACATTGCTCCGGTAGGCATCAAAAGGACACCACAAAAGTTGTTCTACCTGCTTTCTGGGCTGAGATGGGGAATCGCTGAATTTTGGACTCGGCCGGTGACAAAATGTTCCAAAGACACCCCCTGCACAACTCCACCGGGGAAGGTGCCAGACAGGAGTTCTCTTAGTAGTTTTTACGCTACCTTGGTAGGCAGCTGAAAGGCACCACAAAAGTTGTTCTACCTGCTTTCTGGGCTGAGATGGGGAACCGCTGAATTTTGGAGTCGGCTGGTGACAAAATGTTCCAAAGACACCCCATGCACAACTCCACCGGGGAAGGTGCCAGGCAGGAGTTCTCTTAGTAGTTTTTACGCTACCTTGGTAGGCAGCTGAAAGGCACCACAAAAGTTGTTCTACCTGCTTTCTGGGCTGAGATGGGGAACCGCTGAATTTTGGAGTCGGCTGGTGACAAAATGTTCCAAACACACCCCCTGCACAACTCCACCGGGGAAGGTGCCAGACAGGAGTTCTTCTGGTAGTTTTTACATTGCTCCGGTAGGCATCTGAAAGACACCACAAAAGTTGTGCTATCTGCTTTCTGGGCTGAGATGGGGAATCGCTGAATTTTGGACTCGGCCGGTGACAAAATGTTCCAAAGACACCCCATGCACAACTCCACCGGGGAAGGTGCCAGACAGGAGTTCTCTTGATAGTTTTTACACTACCTTGGTAGGCATCTAAAAGACACCACAAAAGTTGTTCTACCTGCTTTCTGGGCTGAGATGGGGAAACGCTGAATTTTGGAGTCGGCCGGTGACAAAATGTTCCAAACACACCCCCTGCACAACTCCACCGGGGAAGGTGCCAGACAGGAGTTCTCCTGGTAGTTTTTACATTGCTCCGGTAGGCATCTGAAAGACACCACAAAAGTTGTTCTACCTGCTTTCTGGGCTGAGATGGGGAAACGCTGAATTTTGGACTCGGCCGGTGACAAAATGTTCCAAACACACCCCATGCACAACTCCACCGGGGAAGGTGCCAGACAGGAGTTCTCTTGGTAGTTTTTACACTACCTTGGTAGGCATCTAAAAGACACCACAAAAGTTGTTCTACCTGCTTTCTGGGCTGAGATGGGGAACCGCTGAATTTTGGAGTCGGCCGGTGACAAAATGTTCCAAACACACCCCCTGCACAACTCCACCGGGGAAGGTGCCAGACAGGAGTTCTCCTGGTAGTTTTTACATTGCTCCGGTAGGCATCAAAAGGACACCACAAAAGTTGTTCTACCTGCTTTCTGGGCTGAGATGGGGAATCGCTGAATTTTGGACTCGGCCGGTGACAAAATGTTCCAAAGACACCCCCTGCACAACTCCACCGGGGAAGGTGCCAGACAGGAGTTCTCTTAGTAGTTTTTACGCTACCTTGGTAGGCAGCTGAAAGGCACCACAAAAGTTGTTCTACCTGCTTTCTGGGCTGAGATGGGGAACCGCTGAATTTTGGAGTCGGCTGGTGACAAAATGTTCCAAAAACACCCCATGCACAACTCCACCGGGGAAGGTGCCAGACAGGAGTTCTCTTGGTAGTTTTTACACTACCTTGGTAGGCATCTAAAAGACACCACAAAAGTTGTTCTACCTGCTTTCTGGGCTGAGATGGGGAAACGCTGAATTTTGGAGTCGGCCGGTGACAAAATGTTCCAAACACACCCCCTGCACAACTCCACCGGGGAAGGTGCCAGACAGGAGTTCTCCTGGTAGTTTTTACATTGCTCCGGTAGGCATCTGAAAGACACCACAAAAGTTGTTCTACCTGCTTTCTGGGCTGAGATGGGGAAACGCTGAATTTTGGACTCGGCCGGTGACAAAATGTTCCAAACACACCCCATGCACAACTCCACCGGGGAAGGTGCCAGGCAGGAGTTCTCTTAGTAGTTTTTACGCTACCTTGGTAGGCAGCTGAAAGGCACCACAAAAGTTGTTCTACCTGCTTTCTGGGCTGAGATGGGGAACCGCTGAATTTTGGAGTCGGCTGGTGACAAAATGTTCCAAAGACACCCCATGCACAACTCCACCGGGGAAGGTGCCAGACAGGAGTTCTTCTGGTAGTTTTTACATTGCTCCGGTAGGCATCTGAAAGACACCACAAAAGTTGTGCTATCTGCTTTCTGGGCTGAGATGGGGAATCGCTGAATTTTGGACTCGGCCGGTGACAAAATGTTCCAAAGACACCCCATGCACAACTCCACCGGGGAAGGTGCCAGACAGGAGTTCTCTTGATAGTTTTTACACTACCTTGGTAGGCATCTAAAAGACACCACAAAAGTTGTTCTACCTGCTTTCTGGGCTGAGATGGGGAAACGCTGAATTTTGGAGTCGGCCGGTGACAAAATGTTCCAAACACACCCCCTGCACAACTCCACCGGGGAAGGTGCCAGACAGGAGTTCTCCTGGTAGTTTTTACATTGCTCCGGTAGGCATCTGAAAGACACCACAAAAGTTGTTCTACCTGCTTTCTGGGCTGAGATGGGGAAACGCTGAATTTTGGACTCGGCCGGTGACAAAATGTTCCAAACACACCCCATGCACAACTCCACCGGGGAAGGTGCCAGACAGGAGTTCTCTTGGTAGTTTTTACACTACCTTGGTAGGCATCTAAAAGACACCACAAAAGTTGTTCTACCTGCTTTCTGGGCTGAGATGGGGAACCGCTGAATTTTGGAGTCGGCCGGTGACAAAATGTTCCAAACACACCCCCTGCACAACTCCACCGGGGAAGGTGCCAGACAGGAGTTCTCCTGGTAGTTTTTACATTGCTCCGGTAGGCATCAAAAGGACACCACAAAAGTTGTTCTACCTGCTTTCTGGGCTGAGATGGGGAATCGCTGAATTTTGGACTCGGCCGGTGACAAAATGTTCCAAAGACACCCCCTGCACAACTCCACCGGGGAAGGTGCCAGACAGGAGTTCTCTTAGTAGTTTTTACGCTACCTTGGTAGGCAGCTGAAAGGCACCACAAAAGTTGTTCTACCTGCTTTCTGGGCTGAGATGGGGAACCGCTGAATTTTGGAGTCGGCTGGTGACAAAATGTTCCAAAAACACCCCATGCACAACTCCACCGGGGAAGGTGCCAGGCAGGAGTTCTCTTGGTAGTTTTTACACTACCTTGGTAGGCATCTAAAAGACACCACAAAAGTTGTTCTACCTGCTTTCTGGGCTGAGATGGGGAAACGCTGAATTTTGGAGTCGGCCGGTGACAAAATGTTCCAAACACACCCCCTGCACAACTCCACCGGGGAAGGTGCCAGACAGGAGTTCTCCTGGTAGTTTTTACATTGCTCCGGTAGGCATCTGAAAGACACCACAAAAGTTGTTCTACCTGCTTTCTGGGCTGAGATGGGGAAACGCTGAATTTTGGACTCGGCCGGTGACAAAATGTTCCAAACACACCCCATGCACAACTCCACCGGGGAAGGTGCCAGACAGGAGTTCTCTTGGTAGTTTTTACACTACCTTGGTAGGCATCTAAAAGACACCACAAAAGTTGTTCTACCTGCTTTCTGGGCTGAGATGGGGAACCGCTGAATTTTGGAGTCGGCCGGTGACAAAATGTTCCAAACACACCCCCTGCACAACTCCACCGGGGAAGGTGCCAGACAGGAGTTCTCCTGGTAGTTTTTACATTGCTCCGGTAGGCATCTGAAAGACACCACAAAAGTTGTTCTACCTGCTTTCTGGGCTGAGATGGGGAACCGCTGAATTTTGGAGTCGGCCGGTGACAAAATGTTCCAAAGACACCCCCTGCACAACTCCACCGGGGAAGGTGCCAGACAGGAGTTCTCCTGGTAGTTTCTACGCTACCTTGGTAGGCAGCTGAAAGGCACCACAAAAGTTGTTCTACCTGCTTTCTGGGCTGAGATGGGGAACCACTGAATTTTGGAGTCGGCTGGTGACAAAATGTTCCAAACACACCCCCTGCACAACTCCACCGGGGAAGGTGCCAGACAGGAATTCTCTTAGTAGTTTTTACACTACCTTGGTAGGCAGCTGAAAGGCAGCACAAAAGTTGTTCTACCTGCTTTCTGGGCTGAGATGGGGAAACGCTGAATTTTGGACTCGGCCGGTGACAAAATGTTCCAAACACACCCCCTGCACAACTCCACCGGGGAAGGTGCCAGACAGGAGTTCTCCTGGTAGTTTTTACATTGCTCCGGTAGGCATCTGAAAGACACCACAAAAGTTGTTCTACCTGCTTTCTGGGCTGAGATGGGGAAACGCTGAATTTTGGACTCGGCCGGTGACAAAATGTTCCAAACACACCCCCTGCACAACTCCACCGGGGAAGGTGCCAGACAGGAGTTCTCTTAGTAGTTTTTACACTACCTTGGTAGGCATCTAAAAGACACCACAAAAGTTGTTCTACCTGCTTTCTGGGCTGAGATGGGGAACCGCTGAATTTTGGAGTCGGCCGGTGACAAAATGTTCCAAACACACCCCCTGCACAACTCCACCGGGGAAGGTGCCAGACAGGAGTTCTCCTGGTAGTTTTTACATTGCTCCGGTAGGCATCTGAAAGACACCACAAAAGTTGTTGTACCTGCTTTCTGGGCTGAGATGGGGAACCGCTGAATTTTGGAGTCGGCCGGTGACAAAATGTTCCAAAGACACCCCCTGCACAACTCCACCGGGGAAGGTGCCAGACAGGAGTTCTCTTAGTAGTTTTTACACTACCTTGGTAGGCAGCTGAAAGGCACCACAAAAGTTGTTCTACCTGCTTTCTGGGCTGAGATGGGGAACCACTGAATTTTGGAGTCGGCTGGTGACAAAATGTTCCAAACACACCCCATGCACAACTCCACCGGGGAAGGTGCCAGACAAGCGTTCTCTTGATAGTTTTTACACTACCTTGGTAGGCATCTAAAAGACACCACAAAAGTTGTTCTACCTGCTTTCTGGGCTGAGATGGGGAATCGCTGAATTTTGGAGTCGGCCGGTGACAAAATGTTCAAAACACACCCCCTGCACAACTCCACCGGGGAAGGTGCCAGACAAGCGTTCTCTTGATAGTTTTTACATTGCTCCGGTAGGCATCTGAAAGACACCACAAAAGTTGTTCTACCTGCTTTCTGGGCTGAGATGGGGAACCGCTGAATTTTGGAGTCGGCCGGTGACAAAATGTTCCAAACACACCCCCTGCACAACTCCACCGGGGAAGGTGCCAGACAGGAGTTCTCTTAGTAGTTTTTACACTACCTTGGTAGGCATTTGAAAGACACCACAAAAGTTGTTCCACCTGCTTTCTGGGCTGAGATGGGGAACCGCTGAATTTTGGAGTCGGCTGGTGACAAAATGTTCCAAACACACCCCCTGCACAACTCCACCGGGGAAGGTGCCAGGCAGGAGTTCTCCTGGTAGTTTTTACATTGCTCCGGTAGGCATCTGAAAGACACCACAAAAGTTGTTCTATCTGCTTTCTGGGCTGAGATGGGGAATCGCTGAATTTTGGACTCGGCCGGTGACAAAATGTTCCAAAGACACCCCATGCACAACTCCACCGGGGAAGGTGCCAGACAGGAGTTCTCCTGGTAGTTTTTACGCTACCTTGGTAGGCAGCTGAAAGGCACCACAAAAGTTGTTCTACCTGCTTTCTGGGCTGAGATGGGGAACCGCTGAATTTTGGAGTCGGCTGGTGACAAAATGTTCCAAACACACCCCCTGCACAACTCCACCGGGGAAGGTGCCAGACAGGAGTTCTCCTGGTAGTTTTTACACTACCTTGGTAGGCATCTGAAAGACACCACAAAAGTTGTTCTATCTGCTTTCTGGGCTGAGATGGGGAAACGCTGAATTTTGGAGTCGGCCGGTGACAAAATGTTCCAAAGACACCCCATGCACAACTCCACCGGGGAAGGTGCCAGACAAGCGTTCTCTTGATAGTTTTTACACTACCTTGGTAGGCATCTAAAAGACACCACAAAAGTTGTTCTACCTGCTTTCTGGGCTGAGATGGGGAAACGCTGAATTTTGGAGTCGGCTGGTGACAAAATGTTCCAAACACACCCCCTGCACAACTCCACCGGGGAAGGTGCCAGACAGGAGTTCTCCTGGTAGTTTTTACATTGCTCCGGTAGGCATCAAAAGGACACCACAAAAGTTGTTCTACCTGCTTTCTGGGCTGAGATGGGGAAACGCTGAATTTTGGACTCGGCCGGTGACAAAATGTTCCAAAGACACCCCCTGCACAACTCCACCGGGGAAGGTGCCAGACAGGAGTTCTCTTAGTAGTTTTTACGCTACCTTGGTAGGCAGCTGAAAGGCACCACAAAAGTTGTTCTACCTGCTTTCTGGGCTGAGATGGGGAACCGCTGAATTTTGGAGTCGGCTGGTGACAAAATGTTCCAAAAACACCCCATGCACAACTCCACCGGGGAAGGTGCCAGACAGGAGTTCTTCTGGTAGTTTTTACATTGCTCCGGTAGGCATCTGAAAGACACCACAAAAGTTGTGCTATCTGCTTTCTGGGCTGAGATGGGGAATCGCTGAATTTTGGACTCGGCCGGTGACAAAATGTTCCAAAGACACCCCATGCACAACTCCACCGGGGAAGGTGCCAGACAGGAGTTCTCTTGATAGTTTTTACACTACCTTGGTAGGCATCTAAAAGACACCACAAAAGTTGTTCTACCTGCTTTCTGGGCTGAGATGGGGAAACGCTGAATTTTGGAGTCGGCCGGTGACAAAATGTTCCAAACACACCCCCTGCACAACTCCACCGGGGAAGGTGCCAGACAGGAGTTCTCCTGGTAGTTTTTACATTGCTCCGGTAGGCATCTGAAAGACACCACAAAAGTTGTTCTACCTGCTTTCTGGGCTGAGATGGGGAAACGCTGAATTTTGGACTCGGCCGGTGACAAAATGTTCCAAACACACCCCATGCACAACTCCACCGGGGAAGGTGCCAGACAGGAGTTCTCTTGGTAGTTTTTACACTACCTTGGTAGGCATCTAAAAGACACCACAAAAGTTGTTCTACCTGCTTTCTGGGCTGAGATGGGGAACCGCTGAATTTTGGAGTCGGCCGGTGACAAAATGTTCCAAACACACCCCCTGCACAACTCCACCGGGGAAGGTGCCAGACAGGAGTTCTCCTGGTAGTTTTTACATTGCTCCGGTAGGCATCAAAAGGACACCACAAAAGTTGTT